>NC_045801.1:58854057-59158224 GCF_009873245.2 Balaenoptera musculus | reverse complement strand
TCTCAGAGAATTGTTGGTTGTGGGGAAAACAACTGCCCACATTTGGTGACCGGAAGTGTCAGAAGTGAAGTATTCTCTGTGAACAGTAAAGGAGATACACATTGTCCCCCATTCACTATAGACTGAACTGAAGTTTTCCCTACAACAGGAGAAAAAAGACGGAGTTTTCCATCTTAATTACATATATGTATGTGAAAATATATGTATTCTTACAGTATATACTATTTTTGATCACTTAAGAATGACATAAAATATCAAAATCCATAAGTCCTTTGATATCTTGGACAAATATATAATCCAGGTCGATTGCAAAATAAATAAACATACTGTACATACATGTAACTGGGCAAGTCCCTCCCTCCTCAGGAAAGACAAGTAGTATAATAAGAGCTCATTTATGAACATTTATTCTATTCTAAGCGATATTCTAAATGTATTACATGAGTTTTTTCTTTATTCCTCACAATAAACCTAAGAGGTAAGTGCTATACATTTCTCATTTTCCAAATAAGTAAAAGGAGACAAGGATAGATATTTGTCTGTGGCCACTTGGTTAGCATGTGGCAGACCTGAGATTCAAACCTTGGCAGACAGATTACAGAATCTTCTTTTTTAGCTACTTTCTTGTACATGAAGTTTGATTTTGTGAACCATCAAATAGTCACTACTCTTTACACATTGACATAATAGAACTGTGGTACTTATGAGAGACAAACAAACCTATGAAAATTGAATTCTAAACCCTTAATCCTTAATGTTAGATACTAGATCCCTTTGAAAATCTGATGAATACTATGGACTTTCCCCTCAGAGATTTGGGTGTACATACATGTGTACACATATAGGTGTACATTACATTGTTTTGTGTTGTATTTTAGAGTTTTTTTGACCAGATTAAATACTAATTAATGAAAGTAAAAATAAATACTCTATATATTGTTCCTTTCCCTAATACTTTAAAAAATTGTTTTAACCAATTTTTCTTTCAGCTATAAAATATTTTAGATAGATTTGTTTATTTTTTAGTAACTTTTAAAAACACAGGGCATAATGGTCTACTAGCATGTTGTATAATCAGTGTTTAGGTAACTCTCAAAGGCTATTCAACATTCCATGTAGTTTAACTCTGATATAAATATCTCTAAGAGCATAGAAAGGCAATTATTTTAGGGTTGAGAATATTTTTGTGGGCTGGCTTGAAAATGTTGCTATTTTCAACAACATTTTTTTTGGAAGGGGGCTTATCACATTAAATCAATATGCTATACTTGTCTCCCTTACCTCGATTATGATAGTTACCAGATCCTTAATAATAAAAATAAATGGAACAGATTCTTGTAGGAAACTTTTTTCTTTTCTCCACCCAAGGCTCATCAATGAACATTTATAGAAATAATATGTTGAGTGTGAGAAGTTAGACAGAGTAACAATGTTCATATCAAAGTGGAGAAAAAAAATCTGTAAATATCTTTTTTTAAAGACTTGGTAACTATTAGCCAGACCATTTTAAGTGGCAAGTAATAAAAAATCTAATGCAAATGAAATAGGTTAGTTAAACACAACTAAAAGTCTAAAACTAATCTGTCCCCAAGCACGGCTTGACCAATGATACTAAACAATTTTTCAGCAGTTTGTTCTACCCTCCTCTGTATTGCAGCTTCACCTGCAAGCTAGGTCTCCTCATGGTGGACATAAATGTTTGCTGCAACCTGGATTACATAGCTTGCTTTTTCAGTACAGGAAGAGGCTGCTTCCCAAAACCAATGAATAAATTGCTTCACTCTGATTGGAGCATCCTGAATCAATCATTGCCACCAGGGGATTACCATGTACTAAGTAATGTATTAGAGTTACATAGAGCAATGTCATACATTTCCAGTACCAAAAAAATTAATGGTAATTGCATTTTTGTTGTTGCTTTTATTGAAAGACATACATATTTCAGTGGTATTAGTGTGACAATTATGGATCCTGGGCTTCACTAATCTACCTCAGATTCTATATTACCAAGTTTATCTCTAATTCTCTGGATTCAGTTCTGAAATGTTAATCTTCTACTTGTCCCCCATTCAGTATTATGTTCATTATGAGAATGGAGTGCATGTCAAGGGTAATATGATAATGGCCAGTTGGCTGTATATTTGTCATATGTGATCCCTGTGAGAATAACCTACAAACATCAGTTGTTGATTATCTTTTAGAAATGGCATTTTTAACATAGACACTCTTTTGGGAATCCCTTTGAAGACTTCAATTTCTACTGTGTGAAGGAAATTGAAATCAACATAATGGAATTCAAAAACCAAAACCCCCAAAACCACACTCTTAATTTTTTTAAATTATGTTTTAACAATAGTCACTTCTTAAAGTTTTGTCATGTTTTCACAAAGTAAGACATGCATTTATCAGGGTCAGTCTCTCTTACTTACCAACACTTTGAAACTTTTAGCAGCTGGACAATTCCTGATAGTAGATTTGAAAGTGAGGGTAAATAGGGTTGTCATAGCTAGTCATCAAATCAACCAATAAATCATACAATCTCTTTTTAACCAAAGTTATATTTTTGTGCCAGTAATAGAAGGAATGTATTATTTCCCAAAAACATATTCTATTTACCGGCCACATTTTGGAAATAAAGTTATTTCATTGATATTCATGCACTTCTAGTATAGATATTTATATAGTTCAATTAAGAAAGTTTCTATGTCTGTAAATTGGCAAGAGGTATAAAATGTATACTTTTTAAAAGCTACTAGAAAGTAGTGACTTTCCAGAGTTTTTTGTGAGAAAGTACCTGGTTCAGAATCTGGTACTAACTCAGTATGCAATAAAATAGACTAACATTATTTTGTTGCTATTATAATGATTGCCTTTCAATTTTATGCTTTTATGGCATAATCTATTTTTTACAATTTTATTGAGATACAATTGTCACACAGCATTGTATAAGTTTAAGGTGTACACCATAATGATTTGACTTACATACATCATGAAACGATTACTACAAGTTTAACATCATTATCTCATACAGATCTGTCATCTCATATAGATATGAAAAAAAGAAAAGAAAAGAATATTTTTTCCTTGTGATGAGAAGGATCAATTCTCAACAACTTTCACACATACCAAAAATATGGAATGCTTCACAAATTTGTATGTTATCCTCTACAGGGTCATGCTAATCTTCTCTGTCTCATATTAATTTCAGTATATATGCTGCCAAAGCTAGCACAATCTATTTTTTAAAATGCCTATTTCAGTAGACCTTCCATGTTTACCAGACAAAGCAATTCTTTTTTTAAAAAATCTATATTTCTTTACAGTGCATTAAGCAGAGAGGAAGTGATATTCTGTGGTGTATTTTACCAATCGACAAAAGATGAGAGTCTTTCTGAAATATTTATTTTAAGCCTCAGAATTTAAACATTGGACATTTGCTTCTCTGGATCATTCTCAAGATCAAACAATAAACAGTTTGATTTGACGTATTTCCTCTTTGGTGTTTGCTATATCTGTTATAACATAACAAACAATGGTAGAACTTGATGAGAATTTGGAGGAGGATGTATATAAATAAACTGAATCTCAACTTGAAAGTTATTAATTTTACCTTGGTATTAAAATAGAGGTAACATTTATTATAGTCTCTATCTGCCAAACAGCATATTTCAAATAATGGCTTCATGATCACAATAATATCTTAAGTGGGTTAGGTACATGACCAATGTAATCTCAAGGTCACTGTTTTACTAAAAACTTATCTAACAATTTAAATGTCCTAACTCTCCAAATTTTTGAAGACTAAATTTAATCACCCATAGAGGCAAAATTTCCCCCCAATAATATTACTTTTGAAGTACTTAACCTTTAACATAGGGTCAACTGCCTCTTAGCTTAAAGGCTTTATCATATTTCTTTTCAGTGTACTTTACATCTAGCTATTTTCCATTCAAATAAGTGCACTCAGGCAGATATACTGGTTTCCCAGCCTGTAATAGAGATAGTAGTCATCCACTCCTCTTAATTTGCTAACTGAAAAAAGAACTTTCAGGAGTATATTTGACAGATTTTAATACACAAAGGGCTCATATTGACCCCTAAGATAGCAGATGGAGACAGAATGATCTACTAAAGAAGCCACCTTAGTTACAAACTGTATTTTAATTGCCTTCATCAGAGTTGTTATTGACTCTAGTTTTAAATGGTATTTCTGGTCAGAGTTGTTAATAAACTCTTTTTTTTTTTTTTTTTCTGATTATTTCCTAAGCTATTCAAGGTTTGGAATCCAAACACTCCTACTCAGAGTAAATAAAAAATAAATAAAGTCTAATGAGGACAAAGCCAGCGCCCCCCCCCCCCCAAATTATTTTGAATGGTATATTGCTATAGATGTCCTGATTTCCACTTTTAGAAAGTTTTTATAAAGCAAGAAGCAAATTTTGTGGTCATTTCTTAAACTACATCAGTCATGTAGTCAATAAATATTCACTGAGGAACGACTCTGTGTCAGACACTTTTCTGAGGCAAGCAGTGGACAAGAGAGGCAAAGACTATCCTTTCTGGAGCTCACATTGTAGAGAGATGGATGGGTGGATCTTAGATCGAGTAGTTATCAAAATGAGGAAGAAAACAAATATTTTTATTTTACATGATAAGTGTTATTAAAAATAAAAAACATATTCTGACATACTGAGGGGATACATTTTAGATTTGGTGGTTCAGAAAACCCTTCTCTAGAAGAAATATTTGATGAGTACTGTCCATATGACCAGCTGCAGGTAGAACATTCCAGGCAAACGGAATAAAGAAATAAAATAAAATAGCTCACGGGGATATTTATATTTCATCAAAATGTGAACCACGGAGGTTTGATGATATTTAAATTTTTGAAATGTCCTAAAAATATATGAATGTAGTGTTTTAAGGTGGGTTTTCTAAGGGATAAAAAAGTTTCCAGTGACTTCAGAAGAAGACGTAAGAGAGCCATCTTGAACCTAACTTTCTTGTTCAATCCCATTGTAACGAAATTTTTTAATCTGAGTGTTCAATTATCACTAATTATCTCTTTCTTCATAGGATGGATGCTCAATTATTTCAGCTGTCACATTTTAGGTGATCCTCTAAAATACTATTACGAACTATTTAAAAATATTTTTGATTTTCTCAACCCACAGTAAGAAACAGTCTTTATCTTGCAACCTAGTACACACACACACACACACAAACATCACACACACACAAACAGGCAAGTGCACATATAGCTGAAAAATGTTTCACAAAACAATGCTTTCGGTTTCCATGTGTGATGAGCTCTAGCATTTTTTATCATTTCATTTAAAAAATTGCTTCTTGCAACTTACTGAACTGATTTCCTGAGCCACAAATAGGTCTCAATTGAAAGAGTGTTCTAAAGGTCATTCAGCAATATGAACACTCTGATCTATATAATAAAAACAAAAGACAAAGAGCTAGACCAATTACTATAGGCTAATTAAAGTTATTTATACTTTCAGGGAAAAAATTAGCACAGTTCTGCAATATTTTGACAAACACCAAATTCAGAAAAAAAAAAACAGAATTAACTTTTTCTTTGCCCGGCAACATTGTAATTTTGTACTTGCTAGGCAAGCAATGCTTATATATAATGAAGTAATATAAAGAATTCCCTTACTTGTAAGAAAACTGATTTTCTTTGTCCTGGCCCCAGGTATTAGCCTCATTTAGAATGAGAAAGAAGTTTTTAAGAATTTAGCAGGAGCGAACTCTAAAGAGAATTATAGTAAAAGAACAAAAGGTATCAGTTCTAAAACTTCATAACAGTGAATCTAACATTTATAAAATAAACTTTTAACAGTAATACTTGAAATGTTTACTTAAATTTATTCTCAAATTTTTGACCACCTCAAGTGACAGTGTAACATAATAGAATATGCCAAAACGAAGTCTCACACAAACAAATTTTGGCTTCAGAATACATATTGACACAGAAAACATTGGATGTTATGGAATTTACCCACAACCTACAATAAAAGAGTCAAGTCACATTTGGAATGTATGGCTTTCAACCAACTGAAAGCCAGCCCTTGCTGTTCCTTCCCCTTTTTCAACTCTGATATATTAGAGCCTTTTTAAAAAATGTGTTACATTAAGAAAATTTTTTTTAAATTTTTACGCATATACTGTAAAATCAAGATTGTATAAACGTGTAACCCAGAAAGTCAAGTGAGTTCCACAGATTTAGGTAGGAAGCACTCAGACATTGTACGTAGGCAAACCAGGGGCCTTGCAAGATGTCTTCTAATTTCTAGGGAGTAGTCCAACTCCTGCACCTTTGCTGGCTCCTTTTCTACTCTGTGTTACCCCAGGGCCAAGCCACCAACGCTGCTGCAAACATTTACAGACTCTATTGTAGATGTGGAAGGTTATGTGGCAGGGTTTCATCATGAATCCCACAAACTTCCCCATTTACTGACGCTGACCACTTGGACTACTACATTCATGCTTACAAATTCCTTCCCATGGCAATTAACACACTCCTGCCTTTGGCTCATGTAAGAGTTCTACCACATTCAGGCCTCTTGAATAGAAGATACACCCAGCATCTCGCTTATCTTGAAGTTTCCTGACAACAGAAGGCCTCTCCCCTAAGAAATTCTCAAACACAACACAATATATACACATGTTTTGAAAGCACCTTATGCAAATCTGAAAAGATGCTTGATCAGCTGTCCCTTCACTTTTCTCCAAGGGAACCTCCGCGTGAAGCTCTGGTTGAACTGCAGGCTGCAGATACTTTTGTACGTAGGGAGGAGAAATTTCCAACAAATTCACAAATTTTATCTTCGTGTTTTAAAGAAGAGGTGTCCACATATTTTCATGGTGGACCACACAATCAGAGATCCACATATATAAGCTTTTTTGTTTTGTATGTTTTTTTTCTTAAAACAACTTTACTGAGGTGTAATTTACATAGAATAAACTGCACCAATTTTGAATATACAGTTTCATGTGTTTTAACACATTTACACACCTGTGTAACTACCAACATAATCAAGATCATGTTCTAGACACTCATATAAATGAAATCATACAGTGTATACTCTTCTATGTCTAGCTTCTTTCACTCAGCTATTCTTGTTTAGGTTCACCCATGTTGTATTTATTAGTAGTTTATTCCATTTCTTCAGCAAGTAGTATTCCATTATACTTATATAACACAATTTGTTTACCCATCACCTGCTGATAGACATTTTTGGTTTGTAGATATATAAATTTTGTGGCTCTTCCAAAATTTAGTATACTATGTAGAAACTAGTTCAAATGCATACATTACAGGAAACATATGTTAATTCCATAACAATTCTACCACACAAATTCTGAAAACATCTGAAGGGGTGTTTTTTTTTAATTGTATAACATTAAGATAATTTAGAAGGAAAACAGACAAGAGGACTTAACTATAGTTATCAAATTCTCCAAAATTTCTTCTCAAATTCTTTATTTCTCAGCAAACCATTCTGCAATTTTTAAAAGTAAGAGATTCCATTTAACTCATTCAGCCATGGCGAATGAGTGCGGGTCTCATATTCTCATGAAATCAGTGCATTTTACAACTGGAATTCTTACTCCTCCTTGAACAATCTACAATGCCGCTGTTTTTTTCTTCACAGATTATAATTCAGCTTGTTTAAGCATTTTGTTACATGAGCAAGAAAGTATAAAGCCCTTGATGTGAGGAAGCAGCTAAGTAAATATCAGTTGGTTTCCAGGAACTAGTCATCTGACATATTTAAATAAATCAAATGCCCATCCTCTGGTTCATCTTAATTCAAATATTGGTAACAGTTAAAAGCACAGTTACCAAAAAAATTCAGAAGCTTTAAAACTTTTCATATTACCTCTTGCAGTGAACCTGACCTGCAAACTTCTCAGCACAGAGTCCATTGACAGAGACTTGTCTTTTGAATTGAATAAAGTTTTAAAAACACACACTTCTACATTATTTCATTACAGGAGTCTATTTGTGGCAAATGAGCTCAATGTTTAGACCAAATATGTCACATTCCTTCTGGCCAAGAAGTTAGATCCTACTAGGAGAAAAATTAATCTAAAAAGTGGAGACACTGGAGTCCATATGTTGGATGCTCCTGGCTTCCAGGATAGAATTAAATCAGAGGAGAGAATCAGGAAGTGATTGGAAATATGAACCCAAAAAGAATCAGGATAAAGGGCAGAAGACCTAAATACACATTTGTCCAAAGAAGATATACAGATTGCCAACAAACACATGAAAGGATGTTCAACATCACTAATCATTAGAGAAATGCAAATCAAAGCTACAATGAGATATCATCTCACACCGGTCAGAATGGCCATCATCAAAAAATCCAGAAACAATAAATGCTGGAGAGGGTGTGGAGAAAAGGGAACCCTCTTGCACTGTTGGTGGGAATGTAAATTGATACAGCCACTATGGAGAACAGTATGGAGGTTCCTTAAAAAACTAAAAATAGAACTACCATACAACTTAGCAATCCCAGTACTGGGCATATACCCTGAGAAAACTATAATTCAAAAAGAGTCATGTACCACAATGTTCATTGCAGCTCTATTTGCAATAGCCTGGACATGGAAGCAACCTAAATGTCCATCGACAGATGAATGGATAAAGAAGATGTGGCACATACATACAATAGAATATTACTCAGCCATAAAAAGAAACAAAATTGAATTATTTGTAGTGAGGTGGATGGACCACCTCTCTCATACAGAGTGAAGTAAGTCAGAAAGAGGAAAAAAAAACTGTATGCTAACGCATATATATGGAATCTAAAAAAAAAAAAAAAAAAAAAAAAAAAAGTGGTTCTGATGAACCCAGGGACAGGACAGGAATAAAGACACAGATGTAGAGAATGGACTTGAGGACACAGGAACAGGGAATGGACATATATACACTACCAAATGTAAAATAGATAGCTAGTGGGAAGCAGCTGCATAGCACAGGGAGATCAGCTCGGTGCTTTGTGACCACCTAGAGGGGTGGGATAGGGAGGTGGGAGGGAGACGCAAGAGGGAGGAGATATGGGGATATATGTATACGTATAGCTGATTCACTTTGTTGTACAGCAGAAACTAACACAACATTTTAAAGCAATTATACTCCAATAAAGATGTTAAGATAAAAAAAGGAATCAGGATAGAAAGAAGGGCAGAGACAAGGAGACCTTCTTCCTCAGGTAGAAGGGAACTATCGTTGATCATCTCTTCCCACCTTCAATCACTTTGAGAACTAGATAGATACCATCACCCTGCACTCTCACTCATTCAGAACTTTTATCCAGTCCCATCGCAAACCTAGTTTTATTTAAATCATGGATTTCATTTCAATCTTTACAGCTTTTCAAAGAAAAGGAAACACAGCATATCAAGGACTTCAAGAATCAAGCACATGCTTCTGCTTGCCATGATTTAAAAAAAAAAAAAATATCTGCATGCAAACTATCCATTCTCCTTCCCATCTTCAAGTTACCCACCAATCTGACAAACGTGTCTTGCTTTTTTTCATCCTAATTATTTATACATTGTGAGCAAAATGTAGGAGTAGAAAGCCCTGTGACTCACAACCAGATTCCTCTTTCTAGGTTGCTTAATGGTTGGCATCTTTGGGCAAAATCATTTTTAGTGCTTCCAGTCTATCAAATTTATAAGCATGGAGTCAAGGTTTTTCATCACAAGAGACCTTGTCAAATGTTATTATTATACCCTAATATTCTCATCTAATAACAGTGTCTAGAAAGAAAGAAAATTTGCCCCACATTGTTATTCTGAGTGAACCCATGCTGGTTTCTAGTTATCATTTCCTTTTCTAGATGCATAGAATGACACTAATTTCTCCAGGTCATTTTACAGGAAAACCTGAAATCTGAATTCCTTCTGAAAAATTTCCTTTATCTCGTGTGTCACTCATCAAAAATACATCATTATAGGAGAATTCCCTAGTTTTTTTACTATCTGTGTCTGTACATCTTTTTCTCATTACAATGGAGGGAGTACAGTTCTTACCTTAAAAGCCAACTTTTTCATTCTTGCTTCTAGACCCCATCAACTTCTTTATTATCATGGAATTGAGAGTGGCTGAAGCAGAGTAAGATAGGAGAGTGGTGGGATATAAGCTTGGAGGGATAGGCAAAGGCCAAATCCCAAAAGAGACATATGTTTTAAGCTTCATAAGAGGACATGTGAAGAATTTAAGCAAATGATGATATAATCTGATTTTATTTAAATGAGTGAGAAAAGCAAATTCACTTGATTTGGGGATTGCATCTTCCTACACATATGACTTGTTTTCACGAGGTTTCCTGAATGCAGAAAGTTTCAGGAGAAATGTGGAATCCAGGAGACCTACAATGGCCTTTACCAATGCTTGTGCATGAAGCTCAGTCAGTGGGAGTTTTAATATTCATGTCGCAGCCTGCCCCCTCTTTATTTTAAATGTGCTTTGTGTCCTGTAGGATATTGAATATGTGCATTGCTTTCACAGAAAGGGAAACAAATAGGAAACAAACTTAGACTAGAGAAGCTATTCCCAGCATCCTCCTAATGCAACAGTCTGTCTCATCTGACCCCAAGAGAGAATTCTAATAATGTTATCATTTCATTCCCATTTCAGGCACTTTGCATTTTTATATATGCTAAAGAATTCAGCAAGTCATCCAACTGGCATAAGCAATAGGAAAACTTCCTTTAGAGCACAGGTGTACAAGCAAACAAACTCTTTCTGTGCTTGAAAATTGATCCTTCAATATAGCAAACTTCTCAGCAGTGTGCTTAACTGGCAGGAAGAGGTGGAGGAGTGCACAGCTGTCAGGTAGAGGAAACAGATGTGATCGCCTCCTCTCACCTTCCAGCAGAGTCGGGAATAGATACTGTCACCCTGAACGGTCTTTTCCCAGCCACACTACCAATATGGATTTATTAAAAGCAGAGATAAGTCACTCTGTGTGTGTTTTTATGACAGAAAAGAAAGAAGGAAGGAAGGGTGGGAGGGAGGGAGGGAGGAAGGAAGGAAGGAAGGAAGGAAAGAAGGAAGGAAGGAAGAGAGGGAGGGAGGAAGGAAAAGGGAGGGGGAGCGGGAGGGGAAGGAGAGAGGGAGGGAAGAAGTGGGAGGGGGAGAGGGAAGGAGGATGAGGAGGAAGGGAGGGAGGAAGAAAGCAAGCAAGCAAGCAAGGAAGAAAGGAAGGAAATCAAGCAGTGGAGTATTAAACTCTGATGTGAGGTATAAACAGGTGTGATTAGCTGGTTAACTCTGGATGCCTTGGAGAGATAACCTCATGTCACTGAGGCTATGTAGGGGGCAGTGGGTTGTAAACATCTTTGAAAAGCAAAACAGTGCCAGGAATATGTCAGAGTAGCATTAAAGTGAATAGTTAAACATAATGCAGTGGTAAACTTTAGGCTCCAAATTTATCACTGGAACCTGGATATACTAAAAGCCCTAGAATCCTGGAAGGACTCCCTTTGTGACCAGCTCCAGTGGTGGGTAGGCTTTGTTCTGCTACTAAGTCACAAAAGCTATGATTCCAAATTAAGAAATTAAATCATTATCTCCCAAAGCTTACATTTTTCAAGTAATGTCAAAACCTGAAGCACAACTGAGTAACAACATCAAATGGAGTTTAATAAAACAGTTTTGTTTAAGAGGAATAGATTTATTTGGCATCTAAGCCACTTCAACCCACTGTTCTTTATAGCATATCTCTGCTTCTTATGAACCTTAAAAAAATCCCACGGTAGACAGACAATCACTTTGATATTGCTACGTCAAGCTTTTTCAACCTTTACTGCTTTCTTCAGTCAAATATCAGAGCCACAAAACTGTAACCGGATGCCATGTAACTACTTTGCTTTTCTTTCAAATATTGCTATTACATAGCATAAGCCAAGCAAAGAAGCCTGCACAGCTCTCTAGCTTGTATGTTTCACAGACGCCTCTGAGTGCTTGTGTTGTATTCCCTATATTCCTATGCACTTTGTAAGCGTGGACAAAGGACTGTCTCCACCTCCAGCCTCCATCCCGCCAACTCTTTCAAGCTAAGGCGTCTTTAGGGTTTGATGGTGATAAATTTAAGGCATCCCAAGTTTAATCAACATTCTTCTTTAATCCTTCAATTAAGAGTCCCATGCGTTAAACACCGTTTCAAATCAGGCATGTGTTAGCTCCAAAACTGGTCTCGAAAACTGAATTACAAAGTTTGTTCTGACAACACATCCAAATTAAATTTTACCTTGACAAGAGCTAACATGTCATCATCTTTAAAGCTTCTTCATTGCCTACGTTTCTATCTAAACCTTTGTTGCCGGCGGAGGTAAAAGTCCAGTTTTACCTAACCCCGCAACATTCAGGAAACACAGCTGGTGTGTTTTCATTATGTTTATCCACGTGAATCTTCTATTCTCCTCCTTCTCTGGATTGTTGTTTTTTTGTTTGTTTGTTTGTTTGTTTTCCCATTTAAAGAAGAAATAGCAAATGTTATAAGGTAAATTTTGGCTAAGCAGTAGTTTTCGGGTGTAAATAGAAATTGTTTCTTTTACAGGCATTGTACATTAAAGTAAATTCTGCTGCATTTGAAAACCCGTCAGCTTTATTTTGTACTGGTATTCAGAATCCTCTCCTTTTTGACCAATATTATATATAAAGTTCCTCTGGGAAGATCATGTGCATGATTGCAGGCTTGCCTTGTTAAAATCCATAGCTTTTTATGCAGTCGTGTTTTCACCTATGAATTATGCATGAAAGAGGATCTCATTACATTTCATTTTCTTTACAGCGGCATCCTCTCTTCTAGACGGACGGGGGTTCCCATCAGCCGAGCTCCCCTCACCCTGCAGTTTGGCTCCATCTTGATGCCTTCATAGCGTTTTAGACAAAATAGGCGTGTTTAACTTGTCACCTCCTGCCTGGTATAAATTATTCACCGGAGCTTTGCACAGATTTGTGAGATAACCAGCCTGGACTCGGGGAAACTTCACAGGCTGTGTGTGGGAATCCTACATATACATGGAAGGCCCTTTCTCTACCAGTTGTCCAAGGCAGAGGAGAAACACTGCCTTGACTCCAAAAAGCAGCCTCCTTTTAAAATTTAAAAATGTCTCACTCTCCTTCATAAAATAGAAATTATCTCTAAACATTTGCCACTTAGATGGGTGTGTTTCAGTGTTTTTCTTTTTTCCTCAGAACTAAAGGTCAAGGAACAAAGCCCTGTGGGCTTTTATTTTTTTTCTTTTTCTTTTTTGAAATGAAGCCATTGGTCTTCCATACCTGACAAGATGAATTAAATGTGGAGAAAAGATCACAGAATTTAATCAGCACAGTCATTCAGTGTATGTGGTCAGGAACAATCACTCAAAGAAGCATATGGAAAACTAGGTTAGTATGTTTGTGTGTGTGTGTGTGTGTGTGTATTATGAGGATTTTTAACTAAGCCACTATCTCTGTTGTCAAATATAAGAAAATCCAGTTAGAAAAAAAGATTAGTTTTGCCTATGTCAAATTATGCCATTCACTATACCAGAGTCACATTATGAAAAGAGGTCACATAGACGTAGCAAAAGAAATAACCCCTGAAGAATCAAAGTTAATATCAAAAGATGTGATGAACAAATTAGCTTCTTATTTTTCCTATCCAATTAAATATTTCTTGGAATCAATGGAAATTATGCAGATAAGTGAGGGCAATTTTCTATCGGTCTAGAAAGGTGAAAGGCACACTGAAGTTTATTTCTAGACTAAGAAGACTTGCTTAACTTTCTTTACTTTTTTCTTGCAAGAATGTGGTCATGGTGACAAAACCTTTCATATCCCAACTGTCATATATTCTTTCCTTCTTAAAATGAAACCCAATGAAACGACTCATAAGCTCGTTGCTCTAAGAGTAATGGCAGTAAGGCTTATGGTTCTAACAATACGCTTTCTAAATATAACCTCTATGTGTGGAAATTTCTGATATGTGAGTTCATTATAAAAGTTTTACACTTTTAAAGCAAGCATTTTGCTCTCTTATTTCCATTTTCTTCTTAATAATTATAGGTGTAATATATTTTCTAAATACGTGTGTGTGTGTATATATATGTATACATATAAACTATATTTCTATAACTTTTGTGTGTATATAACACATATGCATGTACACAAACAGCCTGTACCCTCAGTGCTCAAATATGTCGCTGAAAGATAGTGACGTGACATATGAAGAATATAAGTGATACATCAAAAGCCTCCGGTCCAATTACATTATCAGTTGTTAAACTCTGGGAAGTCATGGGTTTTGCATGGGTTCCCCTTTTTCCCCTCCTGACTTAAAAGGAATCTTCATCCTGATCATGGAATATTAATATGGAACAATATGTTTACACCCTCAAAGTAGTATTTATTTAAACAAACACATGCTTTTGTGATAAGTGTAGCATTTCTTCCTAACGTTACTGCTATTTGTTCCTGTGGTGGACGTGCAGCCATTAATAAGATAGATTTAATGGGTCTGAACCTCAGTCTGTTTTTATGCAAATACAAAGAAAGGAATTGATATTTGCAGTGGATTGCAGTTTTCTTTGAAAGCTTATCATTTGGCATAGTGATTGGCATTAAAAGAATGTTATTTAACTATTGGCTGAATGAGTGAATGACCCATTATTATAGGTGGCTCTATAACACATTGGAAATACAGAGAATATATGAACATGGTTCAATGTCAATATAGGTGAGGTTGGGTGGCTCAGGTTCTGATTTTTCATCAACAATTGTTCTGTTGTTTCCCAGGAACAAA
Source organism: Balaenoptera musculus (assembly GCF_009873245.2). Taxonomy (NCBI): domain Eukaryota; kingdom Metazoa; phylum Chordata; class Mammalia; order Artiodactyla; family Balaenopteridae; genus Balaenoptera; species Balaenoptera musculus. Next base: position 59,143,402 of record NC_045801.1, on the reverse strand, counting down.
TACAGATTAAGCTCCTGGGAAAGCATTTGTTATAGCCAGTTTGATTTCCAGGAAACTCATTCAGTGAAATGATTTGAATAACTAGGGCAAAAGACATAATTATTGGTATGTAGTCATTTGATTGAGCACTGGCACCAGACTATTAGTATTAAATACTATCAACTGTAGTCTAGGTTTAAATTTCCTCCAGTTTCTCTGCACTCTTTCTCATTTTGAGTGTTATTAAAAATACTGAGGATAATTTAGTGGAAATAAAATTTTATCTAAAGATTAACATCATATTTGCTTGTTTATGTTTTCTCTTGTGTAAATGGTTGGTTTATATTCTTCCGTGTCCACAAGAGAGGTACTATTTCCTCTGGGGAGAAAGTATATCAGCACCTGTGAGTATGAAGCACATAAGATTCACTACTCTGTATGGCTTTATTTTACTTGTTCTCTGTTCTGTACTCAGATCTCCTCCCTCTTGGCGAGGTGCAATAAACGTGAAGGAAGGTTTGGGTAGAGAGGACCATTTTTCATTCTTCCACTCTCATGTATTCATATCCTGACAGAAAATCTCCAACAATATGTTTACCTAGGAAGGAGTGCTACAGAAGATTTGGTTGTGTTATTACCTACTGATAATTTTATATTATAACAGTGACTTGGAGTAGTAGAAAGAGAATAGGCATTTTGTATCTACCAGTCATGAACACAATGGCATACATTACTGAGTCCATATGCATTTCACCACTGGAAAAGAAAATCCCTTCAAATTATTTCAAGGGTATTTCAGATTTGTGTGTGTTGTATTTTAGCTTATAACTAAAGCAGTTTTTTTCTTTTACACTGTAGTCTTTAATATCTGCCTTCTACCCCAAATATATTATTTCTATTCCAGATACAACAATATGTATATTCAGAAATTTAGGCTGCAAGAAAAAAACAAATCAAAAAGAACATTCTATCTAATATTTTGTAGTCTAGAAATAGAATTAACTAAAGGAATGATTTATCAATTACAGGGCAAAGTAAAATAATACGGCCAAGGAAAAGTATACATTGCATATACCCTGTGCTTTCGTTTGGGTAAAATATGAGATATGACGTGACGATACTCTTATCTTGATTAATTCCAAAATGCCTCTCTCACTTATTCCAGTGCCTCACCCTCTTTTCTAATCACATTGACACATGAACTTTTTTGTTCCCACCAAGTGAGTTATTTGCAATGGCAATATTAATTTATTTGAGCAGAATTGAATCAAGCTGCTTTCAGAAAAAGATATAGTAATGGGGTCAGAGTACATATTATTTCAAGAAAATATTGTGTATATTTGAGGTGACAAAGACCTACCTGGACTCAAATAAGACCAGACTGATTTGGAAATAATAAGAGGTGATGACATGGATTTAACTATGCTGTATGTACATAGGAAATAGGATATAAGCTTTCCACTAGTTTAGAGTTTGATATATCATGAAAATTGACTTAAAGCGTAATTATCAATAATTATAGATTATTTAACAGATACTCAGCTGAATCCTAGAGGAAAAGTTTCATAGACAGATAAGAAGTTATGGGTAATGTTGCAAATATAAAGACTTAAAAAAAAAAAAAAGAAGCAGACTTGTAACTTGCCAGTTCTGGTGATCACAAAAGACTAAGTCAAATAAAATTGCCTTTAGTTACAGCAAGAGAGGATTTCTATTGAATGAATGTATTTCTCCCTTCTCTGAACTCTACCAGTACATATTGCCTGAATCAATCATATGAGAATAAATCGAATATCACTTTATGATGTCACTATTGCTTTATTAAAATTTTACATCTTGTATTGTGTTTTTCTTTTACCCTTTGATTGTGAGCTTGAGACCAAATGCAAATTATTTTATTCCTCACAAGAGATAACTCAATTTCTGTTACATATCTGCTTCCAAGGAAATACACTTTTTTTTTCATTTGACTGATTTGATCTTCACACCTGGTATCTTGAAAAATTAGAGAAGTAAGTGTAGTTTTGAATGATCTAAGGTTGTCATGCTCAGAATCAGAAGAATGGACCACATGATCTCTTTGATGACCCAAGTGTTGTTTGTAATATATAAGGTATGATTACCAGCCCCTATAATAGCCTATAAAAGAATAAAAACTGAGGGTTAAAAGTGTAATGAAATGCAAATGAAACTGTCCTGGCAACAGAACTGCATATTTTATTTGTTTCTTACAGAATCTAAGGCATAGAGAGTGTTAATATTAAATACTATCAACAGTATTCTAGTTTTAAAATAATGGCGGAAATAATTCATAGTCGAATTGCAGTTACTAGTTTAAAATAAATGCTATCAAATATTTTGGAAACCAAATGTGGTTCCATCAATTCTACATTAATAAGAGTTCTAGGGCTTCCCTGGTGGCGCAGTGGTTGAGAATCTGCCTGCCAATGCAGGGGACACGGGTTCAAGCCCTGGTCCGGGAAGATCCCACATGCCATGGAACGACTAGGCCCGTGAGCCACAACTACTGAGCCTGCGCGTCTGCAGCCTGTGCTCCGCAACAAGAGAGGCCGCGATAGTGAGAGGCCCGCGCACTGTGATGAAGAGTGGTCCCCGCTCGCCGCAACTAGAGAAAGCCCTTGCACAGAAACGAAGACCCAACACAGCCAAAAATAAATAAATAAATAAATGTATTTTTAAAAAAAAAGAAGAGTTCTAAATATCTCATGTTGTCTTTCTATTCGCTATACTTGCCAGCTTTGTCAACGCATTGAGTAAAATTTAAGCTTATAGTTAACTTCATATACTTGCTGCATACCCAATTTAAAATCAAATATAATTAAGGTTCAAGATTTATACTGAACACTCTTACCTAAGAGAGCTCTCTCTCTCTCGCTCCTTTTTTTCCCATTTAATGAAGAGAAGTAAAAGACGTTAAATACTTATGACTTATAAAGTCCTTTTGACATTTAGTCCATTTCAGGTAGATGCTGTTTTAAATAACTTTTTAAAACAATGCATATTTTGGGTTGCACTTAATTAAATAAAAGACAGAATAGTGCAGCCTAAATATCACTGGACTTGAGGAGCTCTGATTTTGCTGTATCCGCTCATTCTCTATGGGACCTTCCACAAGCCACTTAACGTAGTTGGGCTGCAATTTCCTCAATTGTAAATGAAACTGCTGGATTAGAACATCTTTAAGGTCTTTGTCAATGCTAAATTCGTATAATTGTACGAGCTCCATAATTACTTTCAACCTCAGTTTCCTCCTTCAAGTGATGTACTTTATGATAACATCTTTGCTTTCTTTTGGATTGTTTTGAGAATCAGAGTAATCAAATTATTTAACTTTTTGGAAACCATACATTATCACTGAAAATTGTTGTTATTGTCATCAGTCACAGTGATATTAGCAACTTTAGGAGGATTCAACATTATCTTGAGAGTATAGAGGAATTCAGAAGAGCAGTGACACATTGTGTGACCTGCCGCTTTAAAAAATCCTTTTCAGGTGAATTTGTCCTTCAACCAAAGAAGCCTGCAGTGCAATGGAGTCTTGTTTCATTAGATGTTTTTCCATTAATTAAAACTGTTTGAATGTGAAATTAGCAAGAACTACTGGTTGAGCTTCCACTATATATAAAGCATCTTGCTAAGCACTCTCAGGAGATATTTACTAGCTCCTGCCCTCAACAAGCTTACAATTTAATTCAGGAGAGAAAATAAATTTTGGAAAAATTGTCTCAGTCAGAAAGATGGTAGAGAAGATGCTGCAAAGCTATTCATTATAATCAGGCTGGGAAATATTATAGAAAATTGGTGTAGAATTTCAGAGGAGAGAAAGATTACTTTAGGCTAAGGTGGAGGGTTAAGCTTCTACAGTACAAATGGGTTGTGTCCTTGTTAATAGAATTGACTAAAACAAATATTCCATGTGTTCTCCTATTTTTTCTAGCCTGCTATTCAGTTAGGCTGAAACCATGTAACCATGCCAGAAGGCTATAAAAGGAAGTGAACTGTATCTTTTCTAAGTGAGGGCAATTAGGTGTTGTCAGTGAAGAAAAATTTGTCCTCCACCCTTCTAGATTCTTCTGGCTAGTCTAAGAATTAAATTGACAGGAGACAAATTAACAGAAGAAAATTGAATTTAATTACATACATGTGGGGCCTCATAAGAAAAAATGAGACTCAAGGACAAGTTAGGCAATTGAGGCTTATACACCATCTGAGAGAAAGAAAAAGAGGTAGGAATTTGGGACTTCAAAAGGGAGGAAAACAATTTACAGAAAGATGGGAAAAACAAATGTTTAGTAAATAAAGGTTTTCCATGCTATGCAGATACAGTGAGATGCAGAGAAGTCTATATTCAAACAGGTCTTGCTAAATTTCCCCTAGTCTACCACACCTTTGTAGTTAGTGCTGGTGATAGCACTCTTCCTGGGATAGGTCACAGTCTAAATTCTTTTAGGCAGTTAAGAGGGAGGGAGTAAAAGCTCTTACTGAGCGTTTTTTTTTTTTTTTTTTCCTTAAAAACAACCAACCCAAAATAATCCTCATGTACATTTTGGGGTGGCAGATTTTGCTCTCCTGCAATGTCAGTGAATCTCCTCCCTTATTCTCTTCTGCCTCGTAGCCTTGGAAGTCACACATTCCTCCAAATGGCACAGCTACAAGACAGAAGAGAGTTACCTGAGCCACCTGACCCACTTGACTTTACCTGAGGGATAGGAGTTTCTTTGACTAACACAAGGGTTGAATAGAATTTAATTAGATAAAGAGAAAAGGGAAGACATTGCAAACATTTGGGATCATGTAAACAATGTGATGGACTGAAAAATGCAAAAATGTTATCCAGGAATGATTAAAGCACACACTCACACTTACTTGAAATGGAAGATGTAAAAGATATAATACTTTAACCTAGACAATAAATTATGACAAATTGATAGAAATTTTATTGTCAAATTAAGGAGTATGGGTTTTATTGTGTTGATTCCAGGCAAACAATGAAGATTCCTGAGAAGCATAGAGAAGTTGTCAAAGAAGTACAGAGACTAAAAAAGAGAGAGGAGAGTGAGAAAGTGAGAGAAAGAAATTAAACTTTTGAATAGTTCATCAGAGAGGTAATAGTCTAGCATGTTGGAAATAACAGTGTATACAAAGGGAGAGATACAGAATATGTATATGAAAATATTCAAACTGCTGTTCCACATTTTCTTACTACTAAGTTTATGTGATATTTATTGATCACTGTATTTAATTATAAAATTTCTGCAGAATAAAATGGAAAGTGTTATAGCAAAATGAAATATAAAAAAAAACAACAAAAATGTTTTCATGGAAGTTTAAGACTCACTTACAATTAAGGTGTATACTGTTGTCAAAATAAGTGAATTAGTTATGAAAAACTTGCCAATATTTTGCATAATCTTTAGAAATAAAATAATATTTAGTATCTACACTATTTCTCTGAACCTAGTGGCTTCAGCACTAAGATTTGACATCCAACTGTTCCTCATTACAATATTAAAAAAAAAACAAAAACACACACATACAGCAAATACATCACACTTATATTTACCCAAATCAATCAGAATTTTGATTGAATTGATCTTAAAAATTCTCTGTCAGTTTGAACATAATATCAGTCAATTAAAATGGGAAGACGCGTTTAGAATTTGGACTATAAGAGTCTTTTTAAATCTCAGTGAAAAGAAAAGAAGAGGCAAAATTTACTTAATTCTTTTTGGAATGACCATTTATGAAAACTTTGATTGTTTTTCCATGAACACATGTCATTTACTTTAGGCTTACCTATATGAGACTTTGATTTTTTCTTGACTAACATAAATATATCACACATCTTAAATTATGTTTCTTACATAAAAACTTAGTAAACAGAAGCCTTAATTAAATAGAGTTTGGAGACCAGAAGAGGAAGCTCTCACACCCTGCAAAGATGGCAGAGCCCAACAGGAAGAAGAGATTTTTTTTTCCTGGCGAGGACTCAACCAATGAAAAGTCATGGACTCTTTGTTTACTCCAGCCCTTCCCAACTTCCTTTTCCCCACTCTAAAAGTGCTCTTCTTCCCTTGCCATGTGGGGACTCGCACAGGACTGCAGACCCAAATTGCAATTCTCTGCTCATCCCAAATAAACTCATTATTGCTGGAGAATTATCTGGTAGTCTACTTGTTTTAGGTCAAATTTTTGGTGGCTCATATGGGAACCAGAGAAGACCCCTGAAGTCTCCAGGGTTGTTGCACAAATAGGTGCTATACCCAAAATTGAGTCCACTGAGCTCACTGTTTTTCTGGTCAATCCTGGATATTGAAGGTACACCTTTCTCCTGGATCTGATCTCAGACCCTTTTTGCATTTGAAGCCTTCTAGGATTTATTCAGAATCTATTTTAAGGTTTTATCTTTCTGGTTAAGGCCTGGTTCTGTATGTGAATACTCATTTGGCCCTTGGTCTGATTTTGAGATCAGACTATTTCAACTGAAGCTGGCTGAGAATCTATCAACCCATTCCTTCAGAAACAGGGGTTGCTTCACTGAAACTGTACCAGCTCAGAAACTGGCCCATTCCTTTGGAATAGGACCTGTTCTCTGGAAACTGGCTGAAAAGGCTTTAGCCTGGATCCACTGGGGCAAAGCTGTTTCCTTAGAAGTAGCTGGTATTAGCTTGCAAGCTGTTTGAATTGAGCTGTTTGAGTTGCTTGAAAATTATACTTTTACTCTAAGGAAAAACCTCTAAGAAATGATATCCCAGCTATCTAAATATTTTGATGGTGCCCCATCACAGGAACTCTAGCCAATTTTATGTCTAAAAATTATGGAACTTCCTTATGTGCATTTCTATCTAAATGGACCAACCTGACCAAAGGCAATTTAGAGTATCAATGACTGTGGTGAGGAACTTTTAAAATCCCCAAGCTTAATTTCCTTAAAACCAAGTTGTATTACAATAGCTCAAATATTTCCAAAACTGAGTGGAATACCTATTTCAATTGGTATTTTGAGGCTTCCCAACATTATTAGTTTAAAATTGCCTCTCTTCAAAATAAGATTTTAAGATTAACTGAGGCAAACAAACAATTAAATAAAAGATAAAATGTCTCCAGAAGCTTCAGGCTACTTTTCCTTGGCTTCTTTATCTCATACTCCACGTCTGGTGCCCTCTTGTCTCTCTCCCTTAGCTCCTCATGGCCAGATCCCAACTCCACTTCCATCTTCCTCCTTCCCACCTATTTTGCCTATGCCTCCTCTATACTCTCAGATATTAGTTCCCACATACTAATCCTCTCACCAAACTTCCCTTTTTCTCTGAAACTTTCCCAACTTTCCCCACTCCCTTTTCCTCTGAACTTGTCAGAATCTCTCCCTTTAAATTAAGTCTTCTGATGATCCACATGCTAAACACTTAATTTCTTTTACTCCCTGAACTAAAGCTGAACTATGAGTTATAGTCAAAGATTTTACAAAAGTAACCGAAGATTCTCACAGATTTGCTGAGGAATTAAATACAGTCATTCAAACTTATCAACCTGATTGCTCTGACTTATATCAGCTAGTTAATATGCTTTTCAGTGAAGACCAGGCCCAGTATAGAATGAAAACTACTAATTAGGAAAATCCTGAAAGGTCTCCAGAATTACATCCAGGAGGCCAGACTGCTAACATATATGATCAGGCTAGAGCAATCACTAGGTGACTTCATCAAGCAATTCCTAGGACTAGTCCAAAGCCTGTTGATTGGGCAAAATTCAGGCTTGCATACAAAAATCTGATGCACCTGTTCATGAATATTATAATAGACATCAGATTATTTTTAAAGAAGATTTTGGTCTTCTTTCAGATATTGATTCCTCCCAGGTAACTTTTAAATGTGTTTATTAATTGACTGAACCAGGACATTTCCCTTCTGGTAAAAAGGACCAGGATGGAATAGAAAACTATGTTCACTTCAGATTTTAATTAATCTGGCAAACCACCTCACTTGCACTCTAGATGAGTAACCTCAAGAAAGACCACCAAAATCCTTAATCTTAATCTTCAACTCTAGCAAATGAAGGCTCCTAAATGAAACCAAAATCCTCCTATTTTATGCTATTATTGCAAAGAACCAGTACACTGCAAAACAGATCATTGCAAATGTAAGCACTTCAGATGCCTTAAGCCCCCTAATCAGCCTTCCCAACATCCTCCTGATTCTCAATGACAAGGTTCCAAGGAATTACAGGGCCCCTTCCCAAACCTCAAAGCACTCTTGTCCTCAAAGCCATGGCTACCTTCAAGAAAAATGTGAGAAAAAAATCCGTCCTTGTTTTGATGCACACCCATCTATGGAGCTTTAAGGTATTTGACATAGTACTCTGTGTTAATCTGAGATAAGTAAAGTTTCCAAAATTGCCAAGTTAGTCTCAGGATTCTCAGAATGAAAATCTGTGATTCTAGAAGTCAGGATATGGAGCTACTGGGATGCTCAGTTTATTGATTGAAAGGCTGAAGAAGGCTAAAATAGAGTTTACTGGGAAACCAGAAAAATCTCAAATATAATTTTATCATGGAATGTAAAGGAGCACAGTAACTAATGAAGAAATCTACTACAAGGACAAATGAACAGGACTGTAACATTCTCTAGAGAATTTGATTAACTGAATACATTAAATATTTTCAGAAGCAGTTAGAGCTGATACCTGCTGTTTAGTAGAGTGGAATGGTTTGAAGCTTTTTACCACTTTTCAGTAAGCTGAAGAAGAACAATATCTAATTAAATTAGAAGCATTTACAATATTCAACCAGGCAGTTTGAAGACTTATAATGCATAAGCTTGGCTAATTTTTTTTTATCTATTCAAAAATAGGTAATCAAATATTTCTAGACTCCTATATAGGCTTAAAGATATCACATTTTCTAAAGGTATCTTGTTTGTATTTAAAATCTGACTAATATACTCACTGAATTTAATACCTGGAGAGACTGTTTCATTAAACTTGTTCATGGCTTAGACCTTTTTCTCCCAGAATAAATGAGACAAAAATGAGAAAATTTAATGATACTAGTGTTTCAGAGAAAAAAAATATATATGTATATACACAAATGAATACATAAGTTCTTAAGATTTGTAGATCATAGAGTGACAAGGTAATAAAAACAATAATGTAATAACAATAATAAACACAAATGGTTGGGGAAAGAAATCTAAAAGAATTTCAAATTTTTGTCAAGAAATCAAACTTGGGTTTACCACCTGGTAAAACATACATCTTTGGAAAAGCAGACTATACTTATGATCTAAAATTTTAATTTTCTCTCAGTAAAGTATGTCATTCATCTACTGTTAATAAATTTCAAAAAAGGAAAAAAAACTCACATAGTGCTTTTCCTTCTCAAAATGTTTTCTTCATTTGGCTTCTTACCTTTTAGACAATAAACAATAAGGAAGATAAGTAAATATATAATAGTATGTTAGCAACAATAAGTGCTACTAAATAATAAAATAAAAAGGAGATTAAGGAAAGGGAAGGCATGAATGAAAATGTGAAATTTGAGCAAAGACTTAGAGAAGGCGAGGGAGGTAAAAGAAGTGAGGTTATTCCAGGAAGAGAGTGTGACCAGTATAAAGGCCTTGAAGGTGGCTGTGTGCCTGGTGAAAGAGTGCAAGAAGCAAGTGTGGCTTGAGTAAAACAAGGGGGAGGGATTTAAGGGAATAAGAAGTGATGGTGGTGGGCAATGGTGGTGTACCGACAGCCATGGTAGGGACTGACTCAATGTGAGGAAGCAAAACAGTATTTTGAGCAAAGAGTAACAGGATCTGTTTCATGTTCAAAAGAATTATTCTTGGTACTTCTATAATAATAGACAGTTTGGCAACAACCATGTAAGCTTGGGGCGGGGGGAGTTAAGAGGTTACTACAATAATTTAGTCTATATATCCTGGTGGCTCAGACCAAGGTAAGAGGAATGAAGGAAGTAGAAATTGGTTGGATTCTGAATGTATTTTAAAGTTAGAACTTGTAAGATTTCCTGATGAATTGGATGTGGGATATGATGGAAATGGAAGAGTCAAGAATTACTCCAAGCTTTTTGGACTGATCAATTGGTAGAATGGATTCGCCATCAAACTGAATTGGTAAAACGCTGGATAAACAGATTAAAAGATGAACAATGTTTATTATTTTAATTTAAAATCTCTATTAGACATCCAAGTTAAGACATCAAAAGAGTAGTTGAACATCGGAGGCTAGATGATGAAGGAGAAGTCTGCACTAGAGCCATAAATTAGTAAATCATTAACATACATATAGTAATCTCACTATAAACAGTCTGGGCAAATAGTTGGAAGGCAGTGAAACTATTCTGTCTGATGGTGTAATGGTGGTTATATGCCCTTATACATTTGTCAAAACCCTAGAAGATGCAGCATAAAAAGTCAATCCTAATGTAATCTATGGACTTCTGTTAGTGATATTATCAATATATAAGTATTGGCTCATCAGTTCAAAGAAATTTACCCCACTAATGCAAAAATGTTAATAATAAGAGAAATAGAGAGGAGGCCACATACAGAAACTGTACTTTTTGCTCAATTTTTCTGTAAACCTGATACAAAAAGTACATTTGTGTGTATTTACATAGATATATATGTACATATATCTGAATTTTAAGCCAAATAGATTTGTTACACATAAAAATTAAAATAATTTTAAAAAATAATTTGTTATTCATAAAAACTAAAATATTTTATTACTAGTAGTATTGCACATAACAATACTTCTATAATTGGAGGGAATGGGGAGATGTTGATCCAAGAGTACAAATTACAGGTAATGAGATGAATAAGTCCTGGGTATCTAATGTACAACATGGTGACTATGATTAACAATATTATATTATACATTTGAAAGTTGCTAAAAGAGTAGATCTTTAATGTTCTCACACACCCCCTAAAAAGGCTAAACTTCACAGACAGAGAAGTAACTGAAACCCTCACACCACTATATAAACAAAGTGTGAGGCCAAAGGAAATGGATGAAAAATTATTGTTTTTTGAATTTTGTCATCACATATTTACTCTGACTCCTCACAGAAGAATTATAGCTTTGCACAACCACAAAGTAATTCTCATTACTTCAAAGAAAGAATTTCATGGGATTTTTTTAAAGAGGAAGTTCAGCCTAAATTAGTCTTGTTCACAGTAGTCACTCTTTCTTAACAGCAACCATCAGTGTCCATTCAAAGTACACCAAAGTTCTATTTTATCCATAATAAAAACAATTAAAAATAGTTGAGACATTTGTCTTTAATACAAAGTTTAATTTGGATTGTTTTTTCTAACAGCTTTATCCAAAAGTAATCCAAAAAAGGAACAGACAGTTTGGGAAGATTAAAAAATCTGTTATGCTAAATGCAGCTATAAATTCTTTGTAGATTACTGGTTAATTTTAATGTTGTTAGTTTTAGACAGGTATTCCTGTAATTACTCCAAATAGACTGGGCCTTTTTCCTGTTTATAACATTTATACAAAAAAATCATGCTGGTGTTTTTAAGGTTCTGTTTATGTTGTTATAATATGTTAAATTGTTCAATTTTTTAAACTTTGGTTCTTTTACTAGGTATACTTTGTTAAGCATTATAATAGATATTTTATTAACTGCTATATAATATATCTATAGAAAAAAAAATGTTTTTTTCTGGGGAATATTGGAGGAAATTCCATGGAGGTATCTCCACTGAAGATTTGTTGCCAGTGGCAAAACAAACAAACAAAAAACAGAAAAAAAACATGATTTTGCATCCCTAATGTCACTTTCCAGTCACATTTAACACATCAGAGCTGTCTTTCTTACTTATTTTCCCAAAATTTTCTTTTTAGTATTTAGTATGAGATAAAATTTACTTCTCTTACTGATACAGACTTGAGATTTATTTACTTGTACATTTTGGCCATTATTCTTACCTCCATTCTTTGTAGATATGATAAAGTCATTTGTTATATTGGGGAATTTCATGATAAGTTTTCCTTCCTTTCCCTTAAGTTAGATAAGTCACATTAAAAGTGTAGTATGTTATATGTAAAACACATTACGGCTATGTGTTTCAATTTTTTGTTCTTATATTGAAGATAGCCTCTATGAGTCATGCGATAGGAAGCCAATTCTAGAGGAGTAGACTGTGCAAAAAATATCTGATTGTGGTAGGAGGGTATTTTGATGGACAAGGCCTTGTGCTCATCATGAGTAATATCTAAATAACTCATGAAACTCGAGATATAAATTAACATACTGCATCAAAACAGAAGGAAAAGTCAGTTCTGAAAAATGGAGGATCCTCTCAAGGTCATAAATTCTACCTTTGATATTTTAAAACTTATAATGTCTCTTCTCTAATTTTTAGGCATCTTGGGTTATAAATGTGTTGATAGCCAGCTCTCAGGTTCTGTCTACTACATGGTTAGCATGAGGGTTGCATGATAAAGTATTATAAGAAATATAAAGTAAGAAAATAATGTTTATGGAGAAGGCTATTCAAAAGAACATATGTAATACTAATAATAGTAAATGTATGTTTACTGTTTGACAGGCCCATTCACATAAATTATTTTATTCAGTATTGCCCATCCACTCACCCCAAAAATCTCTGAGTATCATGGGATAGGTATTATTGTTACTTAGTTTGTCACATATATGAGTTATTTTAAAGACCAAAATAAAATGAGATTATAAAGGATATTATTTTTGAAGCAGTTATTAAACTTAGGAGCTTCCAAATTTATCTTTATTTTACCTCTTCCTAGATTGTGTGTTTTGTCTTTCTTTTCTTTGGTGTTTACATTTATAACATAATGAATAACACCATGAATTTTAAAGCTACCTCAAGTACTTTATTGAATGAAATAAAATAAATATAAATAGCATGGCATTATTTTCTCTATTTTACAGATAAAGAAACTGAGGATTTGAGAGAGTAAAGGAACATTACAATAACTCATTATGCCTTATAATTTACATAGTAAAAAACTAATCTTCCCTTGAAACCATGGTACCTCTCAAGATAGTAGTAATCATGAACAATATTCATTCAGTCAGCAAAATTTATTGAAGAGCTACTATGTGCTAGACATCGTGCTAGGTACTGAGAAGCCAATGGTGAATAAGACATAAAAGTCCCTTCTCTGATGAAGCTTATATTCTACTTAAGGGAGTGTATTAGTCTGGATTCTAATAGAACCAATAGAATATTTTTAAGTTGAAATTATCACATAATTAAAGACCCAAGGAACAAGAAGCTTCTTTTTACAATACATTACTTGTGACTTTTAAATAGAATAAAATAGACATCATGGGGTCAAATGTATATACCATTGCTGAACTCTTACTGTAGCAGGGAACTGTGAAGCAGAATTTCCTTTCCTGGCATTGAGATTGTAATGCATTTTTATATGCAATATGTTCCTTGATAGACTTATTCATTCCGTGGAAGTACAGAATTTCCAAAGGAAAGAAGTAGTCAAGTATTTCATGTAAAATTTGAGCATAGTGCTTATCACCATAAGCTATTTATACAGACTTCAGAAAAAAAAAATCCTACTAAACATTTTAAATATTGACTCAAAACTTACCAGTTAACTTTTGTAAGTTCAGTCACACACAAAAAAATGTAAAGGATATAAAGTAGGGATCAAGACAGTGGTGTAGGAAGACACTGAGCTCCCCTCCCCTCACAAACACATCAAAATTACAATTACATACAGAACAACTCTCACTAAAATTGACCTAAAGTCTAGCAGAATGGCTTTTCTACAACTAAGGCTGTAAAGAAGGAGCCACACAGAATCTGCTAGGAAAGGAAGAGAAGCAACCTAGTCAGGACCACCCAAGCATGTGGAGACTAAACAACATGTTACTTAAAAACCAATGGGTCAATGAATAAATCAAAGAGGAAATCAGAAAATACGTTGAGACAAATTAAACACACAACTTCCCAAAATCTATGGGATTCAACAAAAGCAGTTCTAAGACGGATGTTTTAGCATTGCAGGCCTACCTCAAGAAACAATAAAAATTCAAATAAACAACCTAACCTACCATCTAAAGAAATTAGAAAAGAAGAATGAGCAAAGCCCAAAGTCAGCAGAAGGAAATAATAAAGCTCAGAGAGGAAATAAATAAAATAGAGACCACACAAACAATAAAAAAGATTAATAAAACCAAGAGCTGATTTTGTGAAAAAATAAACAAAGTTGACAAGCCTGTAACCAGGCTCATTAAGAAAAAAAGGGAAAGGGCCCAAATAAAATAAGAAATGAAAGGAGAAATTGCAACCAATATCACAGGAATACAAACAATCATAAAAGAATACTACAAATGGCTCTATTCCAACAAATTAGACAACCCAGAAGAAATGGATAAATTTCTAAAAAACAGAAAAAAATAGATACTCTGAACAGACTGATTGCTAGTATTGAAATTGAATCAGTAATAAAAAAAAAAATCTCCAAGCAAATAAAAGTCCAGGATTAGATTGCTTCACAGGGGAGGGAATTCTACCAATCATTCAAAGAAGAGTTAATGCCTATCCTTCTCAAACTATTCCAAAAAAAAAAAAAAAAAAAATGAAGAGTATGGAACACTCCCAAATTCATTCTATGAGGACACCATTACTCTGATACCCAAACCAGACAAAGACAGTACAAAAAAAGAAAATGACAGGCTAGTGTCTTTGATAATATAGATGCAAAAACCCTCAGCAAAATATCAGCAAATCTAATTCAACAATATATCAAAAGGATCATACATCATGATCATGTGGGGTTTAATCCAGGGATGTAAGCATGATTCCATATCTGTAAATCAACCAATGTGATACACCACATTAACAAAATGAAGGATAAAAATCACATGATCATCTCAATAATTCAGAATAAGCCTTTGACAAAACTCAACATCCATTCATGATAAAAACTCTCAGAATAGTTGGTATGGAGGGAACATATCTCAACATAATGAAGACCATTTATGACAAACCCACAGCTACTCAATGGCAAAAAGCTAAAAGCTTTTCCTCTAAAACCAGGAGCAAGACAAGGATGGCCACTCTTGCCACTTCTATTTAACATATTATTGGAAGTCCTAGCCACAGCAATTAGACAAGAAAAAGAAATAAAATGCATCTAAACCAAAAGGGAAAAAGAAAAACTCCTTATTTGCAGATGACAGGATACTATATATAGAAAACCCTAGTCTCCACCAAAAATCTATTAGAAGTAATAAATAAATTCAGTACAGTTTCAAGATATAAGATTAATATAAAGAAATCTGTTGCATTTCTATAAACTAATAGTGAACCATCAAAAAGATAAAGCAAGAAACAATATCATTTATAATTGCATTAAAAAGAATGAAATACCTAGGAACAAACTTAATCAATAAAATACTTATACTCCAAAAACTATAAGAGATTGATGAACAAAACTGAAGATAATACAGATAAATGGAAAGATATTCTGTGTTCATGGATTGCAAGATTTAATATTGTTAAAATGTCCATATTACCCAAAGCAATCTACAGATTTAATGCAATGCTTATCAAAATACCCATAACATTTTTATTTTTTTTTAAAGAAATAGAACAAATAATCTTAAAATTTGTATGGAACTACAAAATATCCCAAATGGCTAAAGCAATCTTGAAAAAAAAAAAAAGAAAAACAAAGCTGGGAGTATCACACTGCCTGACTTCAGACAATATTACAAAGCTATAGTAATCAAAACTGTATGGCACTGGCACAAACACAGATCAATGGAAGAGAATAGAGAGCACAGAAATAAACCCACATACATATGGTCAATTAATCTGTGACAAAGGAAGCAAAAATATACAATGGAGAAAAGACATTTCTTCAATTAAGTGGTGTTGGGAAAACTGGAAAGCTATATGTAAAAGAATGAGATTAGAACATTTTATCACAACATACACAAAAATAAACTCAAAGTAGATTAAAGACTAAAGTTAAGACTAGAAACCATAAAACAATTAAAGAAAACATAGGCAGTACACTCTTTAACATAAGTCTTAACAACACTTTTTAAGATCTATCTCCTCAGGCAAGGGGAAAAAAAGCAAAAATTAAAAAATGAGACCTAATCAAACCTAAAAGCTTTTGCACAGTTAAGGAAACCATCAATAAAATGAAAAGGTAACCTACTAAATTGTAGAAGATATTTGCAAATGTTATTTCTGATAAGGGATTGATATCCAAAATATATAAAGAACTCATACTTCAATAACAATAAAACAACCTGATTAAAAAATGGGCTGAAGACCTGAATAGGCATTTTTCCAAAGAAGACATACAGATGGTTAACAGGCACTTTAAAAATGTTCAATATCAATAATCATCAGGGAAATGCAAATGAAAAGCACAATAAAATATCACCTCACACCTGTCAGAATGGCTTTCATCAAAAAGAACACAAATAACTAATGTTGGCAAGCATGTGAAGAAAAAGGAACCCTCATACACTGTTGGTGGGAATGTAAACTGGTGCAGCCAGTTTGAAGGTTCAGAATCTACAGGATTCAACCAACCTCAGATTGTGTAATACTATAGTATGTATTTATTGAAAATAATCCTTGTATAAAGTGGACCCACAATAGTTCAAACTCAGTGTTGTTCAGTAGTCAACTGTACATGCTATTGGTTCTGTATACCAGTTCATATAGAGATATTACATAATTATGAAGCCTGAAAAGTCCAAGATCTACAGTTAACAAGTTGGAGATCCAGGAGAGCCAATGGTGTGTGTAAGTTCTAGTCAGAGTCCAAGTTCAAAAGTAGGGGAAGACTGATGTGCCAGCTCAACGACCGGCAGAAAGAATTATTTTTTTTAGTCAGTTTCTAATTCTATTCAGGAGATTGGATGAGGCCAACCCCCACTGGGGAGGGAAATCTACTTTACTCAGTTTACCAGTTCAAGTGTTAATCTCTTCCCAAGACACCCTTGCAGACATGCTCAGAAATAACGTTTAAACAAATATCTGAACACTCTATGGCCTAGTCAAGTTGACACACACACAACTAACCACCACAGGGAATTAGAAAATAAACCAAAAAGGAAATGAGTGAATACAATAATTTCAAATACTAACAATTCTATTTTAAAAAGTAGACAGATAATGTGATAGTGACTAGTCGTGTGATGGGCAGGAAAGACATCATTGAGGATGCAGTATTTGGATGAGAAATCCCAATATATTAAACAGTGGTTAAAGAGAGTTTTCACAAGATAGAAGAAAACATTTAAGGGCTAGAGACCAAAAAAATGCTTGAAGTATCTAAGGAAAAAGAAAAAAAGCTTAAATTTGTGGAGTCTGGTGACCAAAGTAAGAGTCCTATTAGAAGAGGACTGAGAGAGAAACAGGGGCCTGGTCATCCAGAGCTTTGGAAACTACAATGAGGAGCACGAATTTCATTTTAAGCGCAATGGGAAGCCATTTATGGGGTTTTACGCATTGCAAAGGCAAAGCATGATTGAAAAGTAGATCAGCCAGTTTAGGATCTACAGGAAACACCTCTGAAATTTTAAAGTAATGGACAAATAGTTGATTACATAGATAGATAAATGATAGAGGATATATATATATATATTTGCATATATTAGCATATATATGGAGACATACGTATACAGTATATAGCTTGTATATATTTGAATGTAGATAAAAGGGCTATTTTGATTTGCTGCTTAGGTGAGAGGTAAAGCACCCATGGGGATATATGAGAAACAATAGATATTAGCTAAACTACATTCTGGTGAGAATGAATCAGTGGACTAAAGACCTTTAGTTTTGTGAGTAGAGTCTGCAAGCAGAGTGAATACACATTCCTCAACCTCCCTGCAAGCTGTGTTCAGCCTCTCCTCTAGGTACCTAAAGAATACCAGTCTTAACAGTGGCAAATTATTGGCTTCTGATATACTTTCAAATCTAGGACCAGTTCCGATGTTGTTGTAAACTTTTCCTTACAAATGTATGATAATAAATTACTAAAATTCAATAATATGTCATTGGTCTTACTACTTTATTCATATCTGAATCCCAGCTTCTCTGATGCCTGGAACACCCACACACTTTTAAAGATAAAGGAAGAGTTTTTCAAGTATTCATTCAGGGCCATTCAACGTACTGCTTGTTTAGAAAGAGGAATGCATATATTTTTTTTATTCTCTAAGATTTAGGTGGACTTATGTATATGGTTGATAAAAGGGCAATACTAAAATAATGCAGCCTTTGTAACCCTATATTAAGTCAATAACGAAGCAACCCACTTGAAGCAAGACATAGAAAAGCAAGTATAATTATATTATAATACATGAATTGTCCAAATTTTTGTGGGCTCTTCTGATAGTTCGAGCAATTATGAGATTCTTTTTCGCACTGAGAAGAGTAAAACATTACACAAAAAAGATGACCTTAGTATTAAGGGAAACACTAAAAGTTTTGAAATAAATATGTTAAATTCTCATCAAAATTAACACACACACACGCACACACACAAACATGTATATCCCCTCAGAGAGGCAACATCGATAGTATCTGGTTCCAACTCCTTCAACTCCTCAAGAGGTCATTTGCTTGTTTTGTGACCTTGGATAAGACATTTAAACTTCTTGGTCCTCCACTGTATTTCTGTAAGATGGGAGTACTAATAGTCCCTACATTGTAGAACTAAAAACAAAAAAAAAAAGATAGTAGATGTAAATCACCTAGAACAGTGCCTGTCACATAATAAATACTCCATGTATGTTCACTATCTTAATGAATTTTTTCCAAATGGGAACTATCAGTAGATCACCCCTTAATTGATTCCTTAGTAAATAAATAATTTACACTAAAACTAAACCTAAATAATATATATAAAGCAATGGCATTTGCATAATGTTATTTAAATGTCAAAGGACATATAAATATATGGCTTTTTGAAGTATGGAATATTTTTAGGTATATTTAGCAAGTATAGGTTTCTAAAGAGATTTTTTTTTTTTTTTATGTAGCTAATTACTGTAGAGCAAATGTGAGGTAAGGAGATAGAAAGCTTCTTAGACTTTGTTAGAATTACTCCCACATCTATGTAGGAAGGGATGAATTAAAATAAATTATAATCATTTATAATTTCAAATGAAGTTCATGATGTAGAAAGAAAAAGTGGACAATAATTTACTTATAAGAAAGGGTGAGAAGTATAGATAACTTGTCTATTTTTAAGTATATTTCTTCAATTTAGAGAAAAGTTAAATTCATTATCTTCTCCTGACAACTTCACAAACTAACCTATCAGGATCAGCATAACATTCTCCCCTCTAAGTCCACACAGAGATCCACAATCTATCTCCCAAAACCTCTTTCTTTCACCCTCTCAAATTAACAGGATAAGGAATTATGGGAGCCCTAGAGGTGCAAACAGAGGCTGAAACCATCAAAAGAGGATGGAGCTGAATTTTTTTAATGCAGTAGTTAGACAAGTGAGAGAAAGAAACATGAAGCATACTGCAGATGCAAGAGCACAGAGAGATAGATAAAACTAAAGTGGTGGTTACATGTGTGAGAGAGTCAGGAAATAAAGCTGGGGACTAAATAGTGCCCAGCTCCTAAAACCCCATGCATCCTAAGTTAAGGCACTGATATAGAATGTAAACACTTAGAAGTAGAAAGTCGTAGCTATTTTGTTTAGGAATGTGTTCTAAGGGCTTAAAACAATGCCTAGAACTGAGTAGGTGCTTAAGAGATGTATATATATTTTTTCTTTTGAATTTTATTTTATTATTTTTTATACAGCAGGTTCTTATTAGTTATCTATTTTATACATATTAGTGCACATATGTCAATCCCAATCTCCCAATTCATCCCACCACCACCACCCACCCACCCCCACCTCACTTTCCCCCCTTGGTGTCCATACGTTTGTTCTCTACACATGTGTCTCTGTATATTGAGTGAATGAGTATTTTGTAAATCTTTCTGTGACCACTTAGTTGTCATTCGTTCTTCAGTTTCAATCCCAACAGGGTCTAAACAGGGTCTAAAAGTACAGCTAGCCATGGAAAATAAAGGGAATAGAAAGACAAGTTCCCCAAGTCCCAGGTAAGCAGCTCATCTCTCCTTTCCTCTCACTCAGGATCCAGCACTTTTCTGTTGGTCCAGAAATTCAAAGTTTTGAAAGCATCCAGAGACAACACTCCTCCTGATGCACAATAGCAGCAATGGGGCATGTGAACAAGTAAAGAGCAGAGAAGGAAGAAAAACAAAGATGGCATGATGACCTTGGTACACAGACTTGTTTGGGGGTCACAGGAGGTTTTCTTTAGAGACACCTGTGAATAATTGGGGCACGCTGGTGGGAAGCTGAAATCCACCCCCCAGATACATGGGGTAACATGGCTGGGAGCCTCACAAGATAGTAGAATATAAACATGTGAAAGAAAAACATCACAAATTCAACTTACATAATGTATGTACATTCCATCTTTTCATATGAAAAGAGAGCAAAAGACAGCGCTCACTTCAAATGGTGCTTGTGAGAATTAAGTAAGAGTCTTAATAGTGCCTGGCACTTAGAGAACATTCAACACGATTTTTAAACAACCCCGTGTGCTCTTATTAGACCAAAGGATTCTGCTTAGAGAGAGAGGAATTGAGAGGGAAAGAAAGATGGTTTTAGTCTTTACAGTGCATGAAGTCTGGTGAAATAGGCAAACTTGTGAAGCTGAGGATACCGCTGGATTTCATTTAGCTCCTGAAGAGAGAGCTTAAAGCACACCATTGGCAGAAGAAAGAAGCCACACACTTTTTCTCTGCCTTTGAGCTTTAGGGTCTCTACATATTTTCTAGTGTAACTCATAGTTCCAGACCTTTGGCCCGAGTAATCCCTCCTGACTTGTCCTTCCTTACTGATTCTGACAGCCTAGAGTTTCTCTTATCTGGACTATACAGGGAAGCTTGGAGCCACTTTTCCTGTAATGGGGAGATTGCAGTTTCCCAGGGGATGAACAAGTAGCTGGCTGCTGACTTTTATATTGATGATGTTTCTTCATTCTTTGTATCTGTGACCCTGTGACAAATTTCACCAAATTTCTTATGACCTGCCTTTGGAAGTAACATAATTTTCAGTAATGCTTAGTGGCCTGAAATAATTCAATTATCTGTTCAGTAGTCTATACAACCACCTATGCTAGACACAATTCTGGACACTGTAGATGTGAAGTTCTCCTTCCTCTGGAGAAACTCAGAGTAGATGTTAGCTCACCTCGCACAATGCAGTGATGTCATATATAATACAGTGTGGCATTCAAAGTTCTTTTGAGCACTCAAGTCAGAGAGACAAGGTCATGGGAGGTCTCATAGAGGAATTTATATAATAACTGACCCTTAAAGGCTAATTCAGAAAAAAAAAGTAAACAGAATAGGTTCTTCTATAAGAGCGAATGGCAGTTGCATAGACAATGTCATGGGATTAAAAAAGTATTGAGCAGAATTCCTTTTTCTGTATGGGCTAAAAAATTCAATTAATACTTTATAAGAGCAAAAGGATAGGACTATGTCTGTATTTTAGACAGATAATTCTGGGATTTGAATGGAGGATAGAGACAATTAAAATTATTGAAGGCCATTATTTTCAGCTTCCTGAATACAAAAGTTCTGAACTCTTCAATAATCAGCACAATTCTAGACTTTCTGAAAATATTAATTTATTGCTAATGATTTTGACAGTTTGAAACAAGTGTTTTGCAACTTGTACTTGAAGGTAAGAAAAAGTATTACTCACATGAATCTTGGGCTTCAAAAATTCAACGTCTTTCTTTAAGGAAATACTTAGTTTATTTTCAGAAATATTACATGTCTAATATATATATATATATATATATATAACTGAAAGCAAGGGTCCATGGAGGTAGTGAAAGAGGTCTAGAATTTATTCCATGGGTAGAGATATACATCATACCCTTTTAAAGATTAATAATGTATTTTAGTAGGATCTACAGCACTTAACAAAATATAATTGACAGACTGACACACAGTGTTCTTTTATCTCACAAGGTTAAAATCTATAGGAAATATGAATAAAAATATTATGTTCTCTAAGCAAATTAGTGAAGCAAAAGTCTATCGAGTTCATTAAATTTTAAGCCTGCCATTGTCAAGTTGCTTTAAGTAGGAAACTATTAGAGATGTGATGCATTTAGTGAGAGTTTCTAATTTTTTGGCATTAATTATTTTGTTCTATCATTTTTTAATGCAACTAGCTATGAGACATATTATGCATGATATAATGCATGACAAGAGTTTTAAATATCTGAACATGGATTTGAGTAAATATGCTTAATCTAGAGAGTTTAATCAGTTTTATCAACACTATGCATGTCAGAGTTGGTGGGCAGCAGGGTAATGTGACCTCATTAAATAATACTTGTGATGAGGATGAAAATGACCATTGAATATCAGAATAAATAATGCATCATCTTGTGTTCTTTTGCCACTGCTGCTTTAGGCATCTGGGGAAATTAATAAGGGTTATTGTGTCAATCAGGCAAATCAGAAATAAAAAGAAATCTTCAATTAATCATGGTATTTTACAACAATCCCTTTGGGGAAAAAAGAGAACCCTATTAATAAAAAGCATTATGCCTTCTGTTGCAGTTGACAAACAGTGATAAGCTTCTCTGGGGACATCCTGTATGAGAGATTCATAATAAAGTTTCCCTTGTAAATTTCTCTAAAATCATTCCATCTACACAATCTTAGCAGTTCTGAGGCATGAAACCCTTTGGGGCTTCATCTAAAGAGGTTTTCCTTTTGGCCTTCACAGAGTGAGCTGCTGATTACTGCATAGGGCCTTTGTAGCATGCTGCCAGGGACTGACACAGTTAAAAAGCTGAAGCATGTCCCTTGCACCAGCAAGTTTGGTTAATCAGGAAACTTCCTAGGGACCATCCAGGGATTAACCAGTAATTCCCCCACGTATAAGTAGCCTTGAGACACTCAGTGCGAATAGGTTTCTACAGACTTTGTACAGCTTGTTAGGTGCAACTTCTCAGTCACTACTTTGGGGTTTATTCCTAGAAATTTCAGATGAAGTGGTAATCAAGACTGAATTGGAATGAGGGATGGAGTTTCTAGGTGTGAACCTATTCTGACATAGCACATAGAGTGCCGTGCCATTCCTTTTGGGATGTTAGCCTTAAGTCTTCTCATTAAAAAAGGAGTAATATTCATTTCTTGTTAGGATGAATTTTCCATGTCTTAGCCATCCCAGGAATTCTATGTTTCCCTATGATTTTTCTTTCATCATTAAGGGAGGAAACAAACTGCTGTTATACACTTTTTGTCCTAAAATTAAACATCAAATAATAGCAGACATTGGGCACTGAAATTATCAACTTTAAGATAAAAGACATAAACTAGGAGTGAGCAATACTTACAAACCATTTTGAATATTCTTGGAAAGAATCATTCAGTGTTCATGTATATTTCAATTTAAGTAAATACGAAGACCTGGACGTAATTCCTTTGCCCCATTTTTTATCAGATTGTGGAAGATAATACTTTTAAATCTCTAGTTTTGAACAGAATGGAGCCTTGACATTGAGAGTAGGACCATGTTTTAAAATATCAAGACATACTAAGAAAACAATCATCAATTATCCCATTTAGTCACCTCCAGAATTGATGCTGTAATACAAAGAATGTACATATATTTATTTATGATCTCAAGTGAACAAATTAAATTTAGGTTTCTTATTATAGTATTTTTGTACTTTTCACAATAGCAGCTCTCAGGTAGCTGTGGGTAATTTTGTATGGCTATGTATGTTTATATTAGAAAGATGGAAATTTGTGTATGGGTAAATAATAGATTTTTATAAAATTTCTTTCTATTAGTGGTGTGTTTTCAAACTTCTTGAAACAGAAAGATACATATGTTCAAAAGTTTAATCATTTATCAAGATGCTTGAGCAAAACATCCAGTTGTGAAAAAGTAATATATATTATTGATGCAAGCATGCTTCTCAACATACATATACGATAATCATAACAGACTTTTGAAAATATGAGACATAAGTTAATATTTTATTGTCACAAAAGGAATATATTATTACAAAAATAAAGTAAGAAGACTGTGTATTATGTATATGTTTTTCATCACCATAAGGTTATGACCTTGGAAACTCATTTAAAGCTTCCTTCTCATAAGTTACAAGATATAATCTTCAACTTAGTGACAATCATATGACATAGTGTTATTATTTCTTTTATTTATCTATGTGTGTGCTACCTATCTCTTTACTTATCTAAAGCAATTTGGGGCTTATAGTGAGATATAAAGGCAGACTGATTCATTATTAATAGAATTCTTTTGTATAAAACAGCTTTTAAAGATGCCAAGGAGAAAATACAACTGAGATCTGAATATAAGGACAGGAATTAAATGTGAATCTTGACCAAATTGCAAGTTTCCTACAGTGTCAAACAGCAATAATGTTTATAAATCTCTCTACTATGATTTTCCAGTAGTCAATGCACAAGGATATAGGATATACATAGTAATAGCATTAGTCCTTGTCCTTTGTTAAATGTAATTGTTTCTCTTGAAGAAGTAGGTCTTTTAGAAGAATGGCTCCCCAGAGAGAAAGAGAAAAGTGGATTAAGATAGAGAGTTCAGGTAGGAGCTTCTATAGAAAGTCATGAATAGACCATTGCACAGAAAATGTTATTTTTCCTCATCAACAAATGTGGGATTTTTAAAAAAATTATCTGTATAAAAAAGCAATCTAAATTAACAGGATTGCATATTTAAAACTACTTTTAGTAGTTATGTGACTCCAGGAGTCACAATTTAAATTCAGAATTGAAAGGGAATATAAAAGCCATTTGTTTGTTTTTGCCTATGAAACAATGAATTCATTCATTCATTCGTTCTTGTTATGTATTCATGCCATAGATCAGTCAAAAGACATTTATTGAATGCTTTAGTGCAAGGCACTACACTGTATTTTGATTTTCATATTGAGTTATATTTAGGTAGATATTTCTGGCTACCAGAAGATCTCAGACTGTTTTAGATTTAGGTTGTGAGGTGAGACATGAATCACTTCTGTCGATTACTTACTATGTGCCCCGCGATATCCCACATAAAACTAAATATTTATTATGTTCCAAAAAATTGCCCCCAGTCCTGCCTTGGCAGCCATCTCCCTGGTTTCTTCATCATTTAACAAAACTAACTGTATCAGACACTGTGCTAGGTCTGAGGCTAAAAAGAGGACAGAGGGGAATTGAAGAAGATAAGCCTGCTTATGCATGCTTAAATTCTACTGGGAATAAACATACAAATAATTGTAATATAATAAAACTGTAGATTCACAGGGATGTGCATGGTGTGAAGTGAATGGGGGCCGGGAGGATGGGAGATTTAGTTACCCTGGTGAAGTCAGGGGAGGTTTCTGCAAGGAGACAGGCTTTGAGATGATATACCAGGATTATGCTGAAATATTTCAGAGAGAGAAATGAAGGATAATGAGACTTTAGATGTTAAGGAATTTTCTGGGAACCAGAAACAATTTAAAACTTTGGGATACAAAATATGATCAAGAAAGCTGGAGGGACAGGAAAGATGACAGATGATAAAAGATTTTGAAAGACATTCCTGAAATACTTTATAGCAGTTTCTTGAAAATTGTTTGTTAAGCTAATAAAGTTTTGGTTTCACTCGTAAGAAGATACAGAAGTCCTTTGTCAAAAAAGCCTGGATCCAATTTGTACCTAAGCAATGTCATAAGTCTGTCCTGAGTCTTTTAGCAGTCACCACCATGGAACTGTGATGTTATTTTTTTTTACTCAGTTTCTTTAAGCAATTGATACAGTCACCTAGCTAAATGGAAACAGAATTAGAAGTAGAAGCAAGTTCTATCTGGCTGCTGAGTCCATGAATGTTTTAATGGCTATGCTGCGCTGTTTGACTTGGTTCTTCTGGGGAGAATTCTTTGTCTCCACATTATTACCAGTTTGAGAATTTTGGAATACCATGGACCAGGTGAGATAAATTGATACCACAAAGGAAGGAAAGAAATGAAGATAGACTGAAGTTTAAGGGCTTACATTTTAAGGGGAAAATGACCTTTCTCTTTTACTGTCAGATAATGACATTGAAACATGGAGTAGAGATCAAAAGATCAAACAGAAGGCCAAACTGGGAGACCTTTAGTCTGGATTCTGTCCTTTGGACAGCATCACAGGCTTCTTTGTCCAAACTCTGCTGACCTCAGAAAGACCGGTTCCTATCACTTTTTTCTATTTATGACGATTCTTGCATCAATTCTTCAACTAATTCTAGGTCAAAAGAAATCATACTCTGGAACATTGTGATTTCTGAAGTAAAGGCTTTATGATAAATTGTTGTTTGGGGGGAAATCCTTACAAGTTATTTTATTCTGTTAATAAGTGTAATTTAGCAAAATTCTAAAATTCTGAAGGTAACATTGAACTAAAGATTTGTCTCGCAATCAACTGTCAACAGTTTTGTTAATTAATTGTATTATTTCTGTTGTGAGTTATGGCTTATCTGACTAAAAGAAGAAGGATTGTTAAAAAATAAAATTAAAATAAGCATACTTAGCTTCTTATCCATAAAACCTGGCTCCATCCTGGTCAAAAACTATAAACATTTAAGATCTCCACTGCTTATCCTTCTAATGCTATTTTATCTCACTCATTTACAAGGGAATTTTAGTCAGACTCACTGTTTTAAATGTCATCTGGACATTGATGGCTCAAATGTATATGCCCAGTCTGGACCTTTCTACTGAGCTTCACACACAAATACCAAACTTCCTATTCAACATTTTAAATATAATATCTCCAAAGCTAAACTTTGATTTTACATCCAACCCTATTCCTCTGACAATTTTCTCCACCCAGCAAGTAAGTAAAAACTTTGATTTTCGGTATCTCAGGTCAAAAACTTTGAAATTATCATTAATTGATCTCTTTCTTTTATACTCCACTTCTAATTTATGAATAGACATTAATAGATTCTGTCAATTCTAATGTCAAATTACATCTTGAATCTGCCAATTCTTACCACCTGTGCCCTGCCACAGACTGCCTTTAGCTCACATCTAAATTATTGAAATCACTTCCTAATTGATCTTTTTCCTTCTTCTCTTTCCCCAGAGTTTATTCTAAAACCAACAGTTAGAGCTCTTCTCTCAGATCATAAATTAGATCATTTAGTGCCTTGCTCTTGGCCTGTTAATAGTTTTCCAATTTCCTTAGAGGACAAAGCAAAGTCTTTACAACAGTCTACATGGCTCTACATGTGCCTCTTATACTCTTCACCCTGTGTGATTTTATTGCTTACAGTGCTCACTCTTTGCTTTCTGACCTTGCTGTTCCCTAAAAATCCAAGTAACTTTGACCCAAGGCTCATGTTATTCATTTTGCTTGGACATCCTTCCACCCAAGGAAAACTCATCACTCAAAACCTTACCTTACCTTGGTTTCTGCTTAAATTTCACATTATCATAGTATTTCTCCTTTTGATGTTTTTATATAAAATAAGTTGGAAAAAAATGCTCCCACCACCAACACTTCTAGAACATTCCCATCCTTACCAAACTTTATTTTCCCATGAAAATAATCCCTACCTGAAATTACATATATACGTTTTTAATTTATTTTTTGTATCCCATTACCAAATGTAAGTTCCATGTGTCCAAGTACTGAATTACAATCCCATTACACCATATCTAGAGTGTAATATGCATGCATATGTGTATAATTAATTAATTAATGGTATATTGAAAATGACAATTTAATGCAACTATTCCAAGAGCAACTACACTCAGCTATACAAGACCTTAAAATGGCATGGAAAGAGAAGAAATGAACAGAGACCTGCTAAGCCTTCTACTTAATTTTAGAAAGAGATATTGGAAAGCTATTACCAGATTACTAATTTTCAAAGATGCAAAATATGAAAATTCTATGCCTAGAAAATGGTCACTCTTCTGACATCTGCTATTCATATATCAGTTTGTCTATGTTTCATGAATAGGCATTTCCTTCACTATGATATTTGATATAGTTATTCAAGGGAAAAAATGTCTTTATTATTCCTGAACTGTTGCTTTTGCTAAATAAATAAATAGATAATAAATCTATTGATGATAACTGATTTGAAATGATTCAGAAAGCACTGAGAAACTACATCTGGCTCTAGGCCTCAAAAAACAAGGGCTAATAAAAGTCTTGGTAAGCATGGCATAATGTCTAATTTTAAAAGTGTATTATTTCCATAATGGAGAGTTCCAAACTGTTACTTATTTCAAGTTATAAAAACTTAGCTTATTTAAAAAGTAAGTATATCTCTAGAGACTTTTTTAAAAGGTATCCAAGAGGAATTTTCAAAATGGGCTTAGATTAGTACTTTCTTTTTAATATTGCTCCAAATTATAATACATTTATCTTACCTTTTTCACAACATATATAATACATCATACATTTTTATTTAGCTTATACTTTGCAATTATGTTTGTTATTCAGAACTAGAACACAGTTTTCCATAAATCACATTGTGACGTTTCTGAAAATAAATCCCGATTTTTGCTATAAAAAAATACTATTACTGAAAAAAATATTATGTATTACCTTTGTTTTTAATTCCATTTTACTGATTAAAAATTAAGATATCTACTAACATTTAAGTTAAACATTATACTAATATCTACAATCTCTTTCAAAGATTAAAATGGAGAAAATAGTTCCTAACTCATTCTATGAGGCCAGCATTACCTAACACCAAAACCAGAAAAGACATTAATAAGAAGAAAAAGCTATAGACCTATATCTCTCATGAACATAGATGGACAAAATCCTCAACAAATCTTAGTGTATTGAATCTAGCAATGTATAAGAAGAATCATGCACCCACAACCAAGTGGGATTTATCCCAGGTATGCAAGGTTGGTTTAACGTCTAAAACTCAAATAATGTAAGCCATCAATCAACATTCTTAAGAAGACAATTAATATGATCCTATCAATAAATGAGAAGATTTGACAAAATTTATGGTACAAAATCTCAGAAATAAAATTAGAGTGAAACTTCATTAACTTGAGAAATATCATCCACCAAAAAACTGCAGCTAACATCATATAAATGGACAGAAACTGAAAGCTTTACCACTGAGATCAGGAATAAGATAAGGATGTCCCCTCTCACTATTCTTTTTCAATATCAAACTGAAAGTCCAAGCTAATGCATTAAGTCAAGAAAAGGTGTATAGATTCGGAAGAAAAAATTAAACTATTTTTTGTTCACAGATAACATGATCATCTACATAGAAAATTCAAAAGATTTAATAAAAGTAAACTCCTGGAACTAATAAACAACTATAACAAAGTTGAAGGATAAAAGGTTCATATACGAAAGTCGATCACTTTCTTATATACCAGCAATGAACAAATGAACACATAGAATTTGAAATTAAAAACACATTTACATTAGCACATCCCCCCAAGAGAAGTACTTGGTATAAATCTAACAAAATATGTCCAAGATACACTTGAGGAAAACTACAAAACTTTGGTAAATGAAATCACAAGAGAACTAAATAAAGGGACAGATATTCCATGTTCATGGGTAGGAAGACTCAATATTGTCAAGATGTCAATTCTTCCCAACTTCATTTATAGATTTATACAATCTCAGTTAAAATCCCAGCAAATTATGTTCTGGATATTGACTAACTGATTCTAAAGTTTATTTGGAGAGTCAGAAGATCCCAAATAGCCAACACAATATTGGACGAGAAGAACAAAGTTGGAAAACTGACACTACGTGAGACTTATAATGGAGCAAAGATATCATTATCAAAAAATAGTGCTAGGACAACTGGACATCTGCATGCAAAACAAAAAAGAAAGAAATAAAAAAAAAATCTAGACACAGACCTTACATACTTCACAAAATTAATTCAAAATGTACCATAGACCTACAAATTACAGAGAAAACTACAAAACTCCTAGAAATAACATAGGAGAAAACCACGATGACCTTGGGTCTGGTGATGGCTTTTTAGACAGAGCACCATAGCCATGATCCATGAAAGCAATAATTGATAAGTTGGACTTTATTAAAATGAAAAACTTCTGCTCTGAAAAAACAGTGTGAAGAGAATGAGAAGACAAGCCACAGAAAGACAGTGAATATTTGGGAAATACACATGTAATAAATAACTCTTATCCATGATATATAAGGTACTCTTAAAGCTCAACAATAGAAAACAAATAACTTTATTTAAAAATAGGCAAAAGACCTAAACAGACACCTCACCAAAGAAGATATAAAGATGGCAAATAAACATGTGAAAACATGTTCAGCATCATCTGTCCTTAGAGAATTGTAAATTAAAACAAAATGAGATCCCACTACGTATCTATTAAAAAGGCCAAAATACAAAACACTGATGATACGAAATGCTGACAAGGATGCAGAGCAATAGGGACTCTCATTCACTGCTGGTAGGAATACAAAATGGTACAGCCTCTTTGGAAGGTAGATTTGCAGTTTCTTACAATACTAAATGTACTTTTACCATACAATCCAGCAATTTTGTCTCCTTGGTATTTACACAAATGAGGTTAAAAACGTATGTCTACACAAAAACATGCACACAGATGTTTATAGCAGCTTTATTCGTAATTACCAAAACATGGAAGCAATCAAGATGAACGAATAAATAAGCTGTGGTATCCAGACAATGGAATATTATTCAGTGCTAAAATGAAATGAGCTATTGAGCCATGAAGAGACACAGAGAAAACTTACATATGTACTTCTAAATGAAAGAAGCCGATCGGAAAGGTTACATACCGTATGATTCCAATTATATGACATGCTGGAAAAGGTAAAACTATGGAGACAGTAAAAAAAAAAAAGCAGTGGTCATCAGGGGTTGGGAGAAGGGGGAGGGATGACTAGGTAGAGCACAGAGAATTTTTAGGGAGTGAAACTATGCTGTCTAATACTTTAATGGCGGATTCATGTCATTATACGTTTGTCTAAACCAATAGAATGTACAACACCAAGAGTAAACCCTAATGTAAACTATGAACTTTGGATGATGATATGTCAATGTAGACTAATGTATTATAAGAAATCTACCTCTCTGATGCAGATACCCATAGATGGGTAGGCAGCATACATGTGTGGAAGGGCATATATATGGAAACTCTCTGTATCTTCTGCTCAATTTCCTTGTGAATATAAAACTTCTCTTAAAATGTCTACTTTTAAAACTAGGGTAATCAGAAGTTAGGTGCCCCAGAGAAGGTTCCCTGAAGTCTAGTTTGCTTTCTATTCTTCTATGCTAGACAATTTATTATAAGGTTGGAGTTATTATTTCTTTGTTAATTTTGTTTTCATTTATGGATTTGGTCTGTTGTTTCCTGTGACACTTACGATGATGAAAAATGACTGTTTCTAATTTGCACATGGAAAGCTGCGTGTGATACCTGAATGCTAGTATTATGAAAATTAGTGTATTAGTTTTCTAGGGCTGCCACAAAAAATTACCACCAACTTGATAACTTAAAACAACAGAAATTTATTTTCTCACAGTTCTGGAAGCGAAAAATGTGGAAGCAAAGTGTCGACAGGGTTGGTTTCTTCTGGAGATGCTGAAAGAGGGCTTGTTCTTTTCCTCTCTCCCATCTTCTGGTGGCTGTCATCAATCTTTGTTGTCAGTTGGCATGTGGATTCATTGCTCCAACCTCTGCTTTCAGCTTTTCATGGCTTTCTCTTCTATGTCATTAAGTCTCTCCTCTTACATTTGCCACTGAATTTGGGAGGCACTTGGTTGGTCCAGGATGTTCTCATTTTGAGATGCTTCATTTGATTATATCTGCAAAGATCCTTTTTTCAAATAAGGCTACATTTACAGATCTGAGGTTTTAGGACTTGAACATATCTTTTTTAAGAGGTCACCATTCAACCCACTACAATTACTATTATTAATACATTGTCCCACATTATGACGTCAATATATTTGTGTCTCTGATCAGCTGGCTTATGGGAGAGGAAAAAGAACGGTCAATTTAAAAAATATTTCCAAGAATTTTTCTTCCTGGATTTAAATTGAAAGAGTGTATACTTTACAATCAGAAATAACTAAAAACATATTAATGTACATGAGATTTTTAAAAAATAGACAAAAATACCTGATCATTCATGTAGAATCTTACATATTTTATTACATGCTCTTTCCCAATTCTACAATTTAGCAAAGATTGTAGAGCTTTTCAGAACTCTAAACAAACTCAGTATTTTAGGGTTACATAAATAATAAACTTTCAGACTAATCATTCAGGCTAGATAATCTACTTTTATTTGCTTCTCTTTGGTTTATGTTTGCAAAGTTTATACATTTTTTAACAGCGGTGTGTTGGGGGTACCCTAATGTCAGTGCTTATATCATACCCTATTATATTACACTAGGCTCCTAGGAGACCCCAAAAGGGATTCCTGTAAAAAAATTATTAACAGGAAAATAAAAGGAACGACTATCAAATATTCTTTGATTCTAACTGTGCTTTAAAAGGTTACGTTGGTAGGTAAATATCCCAGCACAGGCATACAGAAAAGGGTTACAATTTGTTTTTGAGTTTAAAAAATTCATTCTTATTTTTTTCTTTTTCATTTTTTTCCTGCTTCTCCTTTTCAGCACTGTCACCATAATACAGAGCAGGAAAAGTATTAAATTCACTGTAGGAAACGAGGCTTCATTTTGTTCTTTTAAATAATGGGCTTATAACTATGCAGGATAAACCCTCCCTGACATTGACAACTTTGAAGCATCTCTCTCTCCATCTTCAGCTGAAGGAAGTAAAAGCCATTGTTATTGATGTGTGAAATTCTGGGAAAGAAGCAGAGCTGGGGAAAACATCTATTCTCCCTAATCTCAGTTAGGGGACCAATTTGCAGTTTACCAATCTCCATACAGATGGTTGTATTCATTCCTTTGCTTTGATTATTTGCCCAGTTGCAAACCACCTCCCCTCCCCAAACACACACATTCCTTGGATTTAGCTGATGATGAGGTCTGAAGATTGTTGGGATGAAGAATAGAAGGGTGTTTGAATGCCGCTATATTTGTCAGTGAGCTATTCAGGAGAACTAAGTTAGCTATGATTCCTCCTCCTTATCATCAAAAAACTACTCTGAATATGTCACCATGTTGTGGAATTGGGATACAAAATTAGAGCAGAGAATGATATTAGTGACTGAAGAATGATCTACTCCAAAAGAAGCAACAACATGTTTTCATCTGTTTTAAAATACATTCTGATAACACTGCAGTTATTCTTTGTATTTAAGGATTCTGAAAAATTTAGAGGATCCAGTGTGGTGCAAGTTAGACTGAGGAAAGCATCAAATAGCAAATAAGGGTGCAAAGAATGTCTAAATCACAAATTGAATTATCTTAGACTGTCTAAGTTTGAGATGACTCTCTCATAGTCAATGCAGGATTCTACACTTACATTTAATGAGCTTTTCAAAACACATAAGATTCTTACTCAAATTAAAAATGAATTCCCTGGGACTTTTGTGGAGTGGACCTATGTCTATTTTACTTGACTCAAAATCTAGTCATTATAGAAGTGTGAGTATAGGCAACAAGAGGCCCTTGCTTGATAGTGATTGTCTAATATATACAGCTTATGGGCCAAAAACTACATTTGTTTTGGAATATCAAAACTTTAATGCATAGTCTTCTATATACTAAAAGTTTTGATCCAGTCCTTATATTATTCAGTCCTCAAGAAAAAAAAAAGAAAACATTCTTTTTTTTCCTCTTAAGGAAAAGTTCCCCTGACTTTCTTTTCCACTTCCATTAAATCAAGTCTCTCTTTTTTATTAAATCATCCAGAAGACTATTGCTGACAATTATAATTAAACAACATCGTTCTTTACTTATTATTTCCATTAATGACTATAAGTTGCTTTAGCTTGAAGATAATGACTTAATGCATCAGTCTGAATTCAGCATTGTGCACACTGAACATAATATGCATGTTAAAACTAGATGATAGATAGATAAATAGATAGATAGGTAGATAGATAGATAGATATGGTAGATAGAAGGAGAGAGAGGGAGAGAAAGAAGATTTGAATGCCATTTTTAAAAGAGTAATTGACAAGCTAGAGAACATGAAGAAGAAAAGGATGGAGAGGAGTCTTGAAACTGTATTTTATGGTAAAAACTGTGAAAGGATCCTATAGAGTAAAATAATAAATTCACAATTATTTGATGTTTTCAAACAGAAGCTTAATAATTCTTTATCCAAAAAGCTAGAGTCTATAATTATCTTGTTTGAGAGGTGGATGGAAGGTGTTCAAGACCCTTCTAACTTTCCGATCTATGGACTCTATTTTCATGTGTCCATTATTCATTAAAATGTTTGTTCACTAATTTTCACTCCAAAATCAGTCATCCAAAACAATTCACTTTATTTGCAGATTTTAAGTTCTATGTAGTAAAAATTATAAGCCCTCAAAATTTTCAATAGTTATATGTGTCCAAAATATTAAAGGAGGGGATGATAAATTTTGTTTTTATCATCTGACATTTGAATTATAAAAATTAGGAGATCAGAGATGACTTAAATGTGGTGGGGAAAAAAAACAAGAGTAGAATTTTAGTGTGAGGCATTGGCATGGAAAAATTGGGATTTAACCTTTAACTATATAAACTGAATAGGAAGAAAATGTTCCTAAGAGTTTTTTTGGAGGAAAAAGTGACGAGCAATTCCTTTATGCCGAAACTTTACTCAAGGCTTCTTAAATTCAAATTCTTCCAGAACATAAGTAAGTGGATGTGTCTTTAAGACTCACACATATGATTTTTTTTTAATTTCATCATAGGTGATCCAGAATCCAAAGATCCAAGTGACTCAGAATTGTGTGGATAAAAATATAGTTGCTTTATTTTATTTTCTAGTATTAAAATATTACATGAGATTAATATAAGCCATTTGTGTTCAGTTTTAATGAGAAGCAAACAAGAAGAACGGTACTCTAGAAAACACTTTCCTAAATCCATGAGAGCCTCTGGTTAATTGGTCAACCTCATCTAATTCAGGAAGATAACTAATTTAACAGATCAGTTTTGCAAATTAGCAAATTCATCAACATTTTAGACAAAACTTAAGTTACATGGAATGTCTCTATAAGCTACTTCAAATATTTGGGGGAAAATGACATCAGTCTGATACCCCAAAAAATAAAAATGTGATTTTTTTTAAAGGTTTAAATCAGTCTCAATTGTCTGTCCATTTTCCCAAAAGTAACAGATCTTATGTTTGATAACTTTTTTGGCGGTCAAGACTCATGAATGGCAGCATCCCATAATAAACTTAGTCCTCCAAAGTCCTATGGCCTTCTTGAGTCAGTCTTACGTAGAGAAGGGCATGGGATTGAACAAAAGTTAATATATCATCTCCTGTGCCTTTGAATCTGCATTCTCTCCTAACTAGAGACAGGCCCCAAACAGGGACCCACATCCTTCCCACGTTAGAAGCAAATTGGAACAGTTAGATTCACAAAGTCTTTGCCAAATGGAGTTACTTCTTCAGTGCAGTTAAAAAAATATTTTCCATGCTTTTAAGTTGAACAGCTAATCATCTCTGAAAAGAGTGCATGTACAGATTAATTGATTTAAAAAGTTGATATTCATCTACCTGTGCTACCTCACCAAGGAGGTAAAATCAAATGAATCAGGCAAATGTATAAAGGTCAGACGATAAAAACAATGCTAAGAAATTATTAGGACAAGCTTAGTTTTGTCAGAGCTACATTTAATGAGGTAGCATTCATGGTATTATTTTTTTAAGCAAGGGCTAACATGCAATTTTTTGTTTTAAAGTTACCTAGAGACATATTGTTTCTGGACTATTAACTTTTTTTTCTGTATTTAGATCACAACTCCTAAAGGCTTAGCTATATTTTGACAGGTACTGACAAAGAGTGCCATGGAATTGTGATTCGATTGTCACCTTCAGAGTGTTCAAGCTGAAAAAGGATGAGTGCTAGGTACTAATTAGAACTGTTATATTAGGAAAGCAAATACAATGGTGTCTAACATTAAACAAAGCACAGTTCTCATCAAAAATGGTTTCTTTTGTGTGGGGGTTAGTCTACAAAACCATTTTGCATGTTAATGAAGCACAAACAATTATTACCAGAGTAACTAGTTTCATGCAATTACAAAAATCACATAAAAGCCCTATTGTTTGTTGTCTTATGATTTTTTAATGCTAATTTTTCAATTGATAATTTCAGATTTCATTTGTCCCACAGTGCACAATTAGGTTTTTATATCTGTGAAAGTGAAGGCTAGTATTGGGAAAAATAACTCCTCATGAAAAAAGTAAAAGAAATAGTCATTTCCAGAATGAGACTATTAGCCTGAAAAGATGGAGAAAAGTGATGAGGCGAATTTCCATCAAGTGAGAAGGCAACATTTATGTAGCTGAAAGAAGATTATTTCCTATAGAAATTGGAGAGAGAGAGAGAGAGAGAGAGATTGAGGAGAAAAGGAAAAATAAAAAAAATCCTAGAAACAATGCAACAGTATGAGAAAGAAACTAGAATAAATATGTAGGTGGGATCATCAGAGAGCTGCCACCTATTACATAGAAAATCATAGTTACAGCTGGTAGACTAGTGTGATAACAGTGGGATGGATTCATAAGTAAAAAAGTAAAAGTGCATGGAGATAATTAGGTGCCAAAACTATTTAAGCAAAGAAATGCTACTGTCAAAACAGTCAGTGTGAGCACTAGATGAAATTTTAGGGAAAACTTTGAGTGGTTACTTCATTGATGAAGAACTCTCTGCATTAAGATCAGGTGGAAGTGGGAGATTTGTGTTTTGCTAAACTAGGTTGTCATTTTTGTTCACAAAAGTGCAAGGGAACTTACTTCTCACGTTTCACCATTAGATAACAATCTAATCCTTTACTTCAAGAATGCAGATAGTAAAGGATTAAACAGTTTTTTCTCCTGGAAAAAATATGAGAAATATCTGGTACGGTATATTAAATTTGTTTACTTTTTAAAATATTTTTTGTAACTACAAACCATCTGGAATGATTTTGATCAGTGTTGACCTCCTGCGAAGTTTGTGAGAACTCTGGATTTTCTGGTTGCTGTTACTTCTTAGACAATGTGACATATATCTGGTACAAGCTTAGATTTACTGCTACCTTAGAAGTTGTTGAATAGAGCACAATGCTTGAAAGGTCAGAATTCATTTTCCTGTTAGGATTCTGTTTCTTGTTTTTATTTACTGCAATCTAAGGCATGTAAAATTTTTGTAGGTCTTTCATAGGATTTAAAATACTGAAAATATACTTAAAATGAATGTGTTTGAACTATTAAAAGAAAAGCTTCAAAACCCCAAGCTTTTCCACAAAACTAGCTTAGCTTAGCCCCTTGTTTTTGCACCCTTGTACTCTCACTTTATTTATTTATTTTTTGGTTCTACTATTAAAAGCGTTCCTCAGAGCACTAGAGTTTTCTAGTAGTAAATTTTCCTATCACTAATTTACAGTTAACTTACATCCTTGTTACTCATTCACTATGATTATTGCCTATGTATAGAAAAGCACATCTTATGGCGTGAAAATAGCATTAACATATCCTTGCAGCTATGTAACATTTTAGAAATACTACAGAGTTTTAGGTAAATAACTGTTTCATGGTTTTCACAATTTGAAGGTGGCAATGTACCCTCCTGTCTCTCTAGCCTTTCTTCTCTACTGCTGTGTACTTAACTGAAGGAAGGAAGGAAGGAAGGAAGGGCGGGAGGGAGGGAGGGAGGGAGAGGGGAAAAGGAATTCTGGGGCTGTATCTGAGTTGTTTCTACTACCTAAAGCAAAGAAAAACCCACAGGGTTTTTCTTTTAGATATTGTTAGCACTGTTTATGCAAACCTGATAGCACACATTCCTTAATAATGTGGAAATCTGTAACAAATATTTGCTGAATTAATCATGTACGTTTTCAGTGTAAAGACTTTTTAAACACTCTAGACAAATAATTAAATCTGTTTCATGCAAACATGTTTGAGGCAAAAGTAAGAACACATTTTATGTATTTAAATATGTAACAAAAATGCATCCACTTAATGTGAAAAATCATTTTTATATCACCTAAAAATTATTGGTGGATAGCTATAGTATAATGGTCTCAGTCTCTGTCCATGGCTTATTTCTTTTGGTGTTTTTGAACCCTCAAAAATAGATTTTACTTTTCTTAAATTTAAAAAAAAATTTTAGTTTCTTTTTTTAATTTTCTTTAAATTTTTTCTATTTTTTATTTATTTTTTTATGGAAAGGCATTTTATTTTAAATATAGCAGTGTGTTCATGTCAACCCCAAACTCCCAATCTATCCCTCCCTCCTACCCTTCCCCCCATCTATTCATCCTCAAGTACAAGTCTATATCCCAGGTCTTAGTTCCTAGATGTTAAGAAAACTTAAATAGTATGAAATAATCATTCAGCAGTTCAACAGTGTTATTAATGAGTCTAAAATATAACTGAGCATTAAAGGTTAATGATTTGGAAAACCAACACACATTTTGGAAAATGTACACCTTAATGGGCGTTACATAAAATAACTGTTCTTAAAAAGGATTAGACATATTGGATATATTAAACATTTCAAAATCATCTTTCTTGTCAATTTAAAGTAGGCAATAACATTTTTCCATAACATTTTCTAAACCTTCAGACAAAACAGAGATGGTTAAACTGAAAGAATTCCTGTTTATTATTCATAAACCATAAAATGATTTCTCTGTCTCAAATTTAACAATTGAAAATATCTCTGAAAGTAGAAATGCCACTTAAGAAAAAGAATGTCAAAGAATCTAAAAAAGAGTGGATATATGTATATGTATAATAGATTCACTTTGCTGTACACCTGAAACTAACACAACATTGTAAATCAACTATACACAAATAAAAATTAAAAAAAAAAAGAAAAAGAAAAATAATGCCCCCTGTTTTCCCTCCAAATTTAGTCATCTGCTCTAAGCATGGTTGCTTAAGGTAGCCTAAGAAAGCCACTACCAGCCTAGCTAGGGAAATGGGAAGAAGTATGTTTCAGCATCCCGCCGTCTCCGTGGTGAATCCTTCCCTTCCACTACTTCTTAGACTTTCTGAATAGGGAGGGGTTCAGGAAACTTCTTTCAAACAATACTTCAGTTACTAAATTCCAAGGAAGGAAATGACATGTACAAGCTATCACCTCGACTTCTTTCTCTGTTTCTACCCCCCTTCTTCCACTTCCTCCTTTCCAATCTGCAGACACACACACACACCTTAGGGCATCCCCAATCTTTACCAGCCCAGATCCTGGGAAGACAATGCCCTACCCTCACCCGTGCCTTTTGACTGCTATCTGATGCACCCATTCCACGGCTAGGATGACTAGCCCTACTGTTTTATTTATGATGCAATCAGCTGCTGTAAGAAGTTGAACAGTAACTGCTATTCCATTGCATAAAAAAGCCTTTTTAGCCTTATGTTATAAACATTTAAAAGTCTCTCTTTTACCCTTTTAGAAAAAGCACAGCAGGAGGTAGATAGAGGTCACTGGGAGTATCTAATTCATCTACATTTATAGTAGGTGTTGCAAGCTCTATTAGCAGAAAATGTATGACAGTCAGACCTAAGTTTAATGTTTTACTTAAAATATCTGCACCTCCAGCTAATGCCAGAAGCTGTGCCCATGATCGGTGGCATGTAGACACTTACTAATGAAACCTTCCCCTTTGGCAGAAAATATCAGTAGGAAAACTACTGTTACAATAATATATTTGAGTATCAACCCAGAAAATCCTGCTTGAGAGATTTTCTTTTTGGCCCACACAAGCCAGCACTAAGAGTACACAAGCCTCTCTGCCAATATAGACACTGATACACACTAAAATATTGAATGTAACCAGACATGTATGTATATTATCTTGCAGCTCACCAGTGGGAAATTATTTGAACTGGGAAAGTAACCCTCATCTCCTTGTACCAGCAAAAGTGTCCTAAAAGTAGCTTCAGCAACAATATACCGACTTAGCAGTCTGAAAAAGCTTGTAAAGCACTGCAAGCTGACTGACTTCATCCTGGAGTCATAATGGCTTCCTTCCTAGGCCCATTTCTTCTCCGGACACTGCCATCTTGTGAGTACTAAATACATCATCAGTGAGTCTCATTCTCATGTATTACACTAATACATCATTGGAATGACAACTGCTTCTGATGATCTATTAATGCAATACATCAGAGTGAGGTGTTTGAATGGGGTATTACTCAGAAACCAGTGCTGTCTACATAAAGCCAGGTCCCAATCCAATTCCATTTATTTACACAGAATTCTTAGCATGCTTGCAGCAGACTAACACTACCAAAATTCTAGCATCATCAAAGAAATTATTTGCATTCTCATTAAATTATCGACAAAATCTTTCCCTTTCCTGGAAATGGATCTGTCTGGTAAGTCAGTGATTCAGACTCCATGATCTCACCATCCCCTACAACACACAAGAATTATTTTGCAATGGCCCATGAATAAAACAAATACTCTTTTCCCTATCCTTACTACTTCACATTCTATAGTCATTAAAAAGGACATCAGATTTTCTTAGCTAAAATACAATTTCTTTGGTAAACATACATACTGCATTGAATGTTCTTTGTTTGTAGTCACTAGACACCTTCTAAACATTTGTACTTCTGTACATATTATACACAGAAAAAAAAAAGAGACCAGAAAAAAAGCAGCTGAATTTGCTTCAGAGTCAATTAGAGTGTACTCTGTGCATGTCATTTGTCACAAAGCTATCATAAAGCACACCCAATCCCTCTGTTCTTCATTTCTGTATAAGACATCTATTTGTGTTTGTATAGCTTACTGTGAAATTTAAATTGTATAATCTATTGCTCTTTGGTTGGTGTTACAAATAAGGTTTTGAATTGCCTTTAATAATCAAATTTTAAAAATTGTATCCTGGCTTCATTACCATGAAATTTTTCAGAAATTCACTCTTTCACCTGCATTTTTTTGTTGTTGTTCAAGTTGGAATCCCTTGAGTGTTTTCCATGGTGTTTCATAACAATAATCCAATATAATTTAAATGAAACAGGTATCAAAATTGTATAGCATTAACCTCTGAATTTTAGGTTATTTTGCTTCCAATTAAAGTTAAGACCACAATAAAGTAATATGCCAGATTGGTGCACTGGTTTATGAACAATTGCAATTCAATTGTATAACACCCTCCTACCTTGTAACAGATTTTTCAAATAAACTATTTTGTTTAAAAAACATTATCTATTGTTAATGTCTTTGGAGAATTCATCTTGGGGTTTAGACTGAAGATAAATGCAGGCATGTGAAGGTTTATGAAAAATGCCTCTGCAAGTGACATGCAGTCTGATATGAGTTACCACAGTCCGTTTCACATGTGGGGCAATCCACTACTTGCCTTGCATTCATTATATTTTCTGGCCATGTATTTTTTCTTCCTGTTATTGAGACCATTTGATATTATATACTCAAATATAAAATGCTGACAGTAAATCTGAAAAGAATAATATATATATATATATACACATATATATCATTACATTTTATATTCTATATATATAATGATATATACATAATGTAAAAAGAGTCACCTCAGTATCAATTGCATACCTCAATACTAATTGCATGCTTCAAATATGCATTTCATTTAAACTCAGGACAAGAATAACAGCAAATAGTCATTAGAAACTATTTCAAATAGAATAGATACTTTACAAGGATTCTACCTACTTTTGGGATAGGAAGCTGTGTGTGTGTTTGTGTGTGTGTCTATATGTGTGTGTGTGTGTGTGTGTGTGTGAGACAAAAGGAACAAGAACAACATAAATAATGCATATCTTCTAGAAATATGGATTAATCAATCTAGTTTGAATCTGTGATGAAGCTCCCTGTCACTTAAAAAATGAATATAGTTGTTTTAAACATGTGACTCTTTTATTGAGTTTATAATTCCTCAGAACTTACAGTTCTGTTTGCCATTTCTTTGTCTCTCCTTTACTTTTAACTAAAGGTTACCTTAGTCTCAAGATTTCCTTTATGTATATTTCTTATAACAGTACTAATTAAAGGAGTTTTCAGCTCTTGCTAATTAAAGAATTACCTTGAGATTTGGATACACATTGTATGTGAATAATATGTGGTTATGGAAAAGAAGCATGCTCATGATGTGTTCAGCTATAGTTCTCTTTCTTTTTCTTGAAATGGTCTCCTACATCACATAATAATATTTTGCTGCCCTTGTACTCCTAGGTTGTCTATCTTACACCACTGTTTTGGACCAAGTTAAGCACACATGAGAAGCAATACCCCAGCCTGTTGGCTGCACTGGGTTAATACAGGGAAAGTGCCTTCTGTGCTCTGAAGCAATGTTGGAAGTGAGTTCATGGTGACAGAGATCCCCCCACCCCCTGAAGTTTCAGGATGTCAGGACGAAGGGGAGAGATGGCTGGACTCCATCATTCTGGATGCACTCAGGGGCTGAATGAATTTGAAATATGACCAAGTCTGAATGGAAGAGTGGTCAGAAAGCCAAAAGCAATTACTTCAGCTTGCAAAATGTTTAAACGATTTACTTCACAGGACAAATGCAGAGTCTTCATGTGCTGGGAAACTCTTAAAACTATATTTGGACATAATTTGGTGAGGTTTTTTTCACAAGCTATTGGAAGAGGGGAAGGGAAATGATTTGAGATGCCAGCAGCGTTTAGTCAGGGATTTGTGAAACCCAAACCCCTATTCTGTCATCTTTGTTTCAGAAAGTCTGATGTGTTCACGTTTCCATCACCTTGGGAAGAAAGCTGAGGTAAGTAGCTTAATTTATAGATTGATGGGACAAACTTATTTAAAAATTCTCAGTATGGTATCATGAATCATGTAGGCCTATTAAACTAATTGCTAAGTAAATTTAAGCAGTATTACAGTAAAATTCAGTAGAATTTATCATCAATCTGAAGAGATCTTTGGTGGTCTCATGCTGCCCCCCACAGATATGTCTCAGAACATTCATTATGCCATAATTACAAAGTCTCTTTGAAGAGGCTAAAAATCCCTAGACTCCTCTCATCAATTATTTTCACCTGTTAATTCATTTTGTGTGAGGTAATAACCTCAGCATAATAATAAATGTGCAAGTACTCCGATTTTGCAATTAAAAGCAGCAGGGCTTCTATTTTGATCATACAGACTGTGACATCCATCATAGAAAACAATTTGGACCTAGCAGGATGACAGATGCCGTACTGATGGCTCTACTAACTAACTGCCTGTCCTAGGGAAAAAAAAAAAATGGTCAGGCTTCAACCCGCAGCTGCAAGCTATCTGATAGCTTCTGACCAGTCAGCAGGAGAAAGCCTGCAGTGACTAAATTACGGAAAGGTAATTTTACTTCACAAAATGAGGATTTCTGAGCCATAAATGTATGCATTCCAGTGGCTGCGGTAATTTGGAAACAAATAGCCCTTTTCATTTGAAAATGACTGGAATCACTGCCAGTGTTCAGGACGTTTTGTTTCTTGGGCTTTTACATGAAAAATACAATGTAATACTCATTATTTCTGCCCCCTTTCACATCTTATTAGACACAGAAAGCAAGGTGGTTATCTCTGCTCTCTTAGGCTAAATCTACACAGGGAAAAATTTTCCCCCAACCTCTGGACAGGTGCCTAAATAATAGAAGAGGGCCATTTTTGTCTTTCACTTTGTATGGAGCCCAAGTGAGCTCTGTCTGAACCCCAGCTCATCTGAAAGACACCTAAACCCAACCTGATCCCACTATGAGGACAAAGTTGATTACCTGCACATCCTAAGCTGCAAGAAGTGAATTAGATGCTAATAAATAAAGATGAAGTGTTTCTGCCCTTATATCTTAAGTTGCAATATTTCAAAAGAGTTCATAAAACACAATGTGCCTTCTCTTTTCACTTCAATAGTAAAGTATTTGGGATCTTACTCTAGTCTTCATGAGAATAATTATTTTCTTTTTTGAAATGTGTGCTATTATACTGCTGCCAGTCTTGAAATGAAAATCATACAACTGTGCAAATAAGTTCTGGCTAATTGAAAACATAAATATTTTTCATGATTACCTTCAATAGGAAAAGACCTCAATAGAAATTGAGGAGCTTTGTGTATCATTTCTCCAGCAAAACTAAATTCAGAGAATTGATTGTGGAATATAGGCCACTGAGTACAGTAAAAGCAGATATGAAATGCAAACAAAAACCATATTATTGGAAGTTGTTATGTTTCCAGGATGATGTGTTCAGATTTCTTCCATGTGAATCAGGACAACAAAGGATGAGGGAAAGACAAAAGCTTAAGTACGGTATGAACTTTCTCAGTGGCCATGCACCTTAAGACAAGAAGACCGTCTTATTTATGATATTAACAGACAATATGATATTAACATTTTACACTTCGCTCCCACATTCCTTGCAGACAAAGAAGAGTACTCTGTTTCTTGGGGGAAATCTACTGTTTCTTAGTCTATTGTACCAGACTCATAAACCCTGTCAGCAAGAAGGATGAATAGATGATAGAAGCCGGGATGTCTGCTGGAGAAACACAGAGCGGGGAGGGAAATGCTTCTTTCTTCAATGCTCCGATATCGTTCCTAAACGTTTGAAGCAATCCAGGTTTGGACATGGGTCTCCTTTGACTTTTAGTAGGGTGATCCTTCCACG
This sequence comes from Balaenoptera musculus, assembly GCF_009873245.2. NCBI lineage: Eukaryota > Metazoa > Chordata > Mammalia > Artiodactyla > Balaenopteridae > Balaenoptera > Balaenoptera musculus. The sequence goes on along the minus strand of NC_045801.1, from coordinate 59,098,533 downwards.
TTCACTGTTAATAAATCCTTTAAACTTGTGCAAAATGCCTCTGCATAAAGGCAAAAGTCTCTGTGAGCAGCCTGGGAAGTTGTAATACACAAGTTCTTTTCATCAGGTAGCACAATGAAATATCAAATGAAAGGGACACATTAGAACAACAAAATTGCAATTACCCATCCGAGATCGCCTTTAATGGGATGCCAGGGGGACATGACCTTTATGCACACACTCTGACTGTAACTAATGCTCAGTAGCCATCAACAAATTATGACTCGTGACACTTTTGCTGCCACAGTATTCAGCCCAAAGTCCAATGGAGAAAATATATGGTTTTTATTACAAAATTGTTCTTGTTTACAATTCTAATATCCTCTTCATTATCTACTTTTCTAGACATTTTAGGCAGTTCTGAAGACCTGGGGCAGCAGTAGTCCTGTCATAAAGAGAAATTAATGTTGTTAAAGTTGGCCTAGCTGCCCTCTGGGACAGCTGAAGATGTGGAAATATAAGGCTCTGTTTTTAAAATGAAAATGATTAAAGGCACAGACACCTTGCTCTTGGAGCGACCACTAAAACTTTTAATAAAATACATGGGCACATACTCACAAAAGCTTCTTTTCTTTTCCTTTCAATAAGTCATCATCTTCTCTCTCTCAAATCCAACTTTGTTCTATAAAGAAACAGCTAGCTTTAAAGACTAATAAGCGTAAAAATGACCTCATTGTTATAAAGAACACATTTATTTCATTCAGCACCAGCTCATTCAATAACAACCAGGCACAGAGAAGCCAGGAGAGCTTTCTCCGGATAGTCAGTAAGCTAACTAGGAGCACTCCCTAATAGGTAGCCTTTACAACAACTGACCAGCTTAATTCAGCCTCTGGAAAACACATAAGAATGGCCTAGCAGTTGCCACTGTTGGAGGTATGTACCCCAGTTTGCATCTTCCAGGATGTCAGAGAGGGGTTTCATCAGGGGGAAGTAAGGAAGAAAGAGCAAGCTAGTGGAGGTTACTAGGAATCCTTTTAGAGAGAGCCTACCAGCAGTATCTTGAACAAAATGGCTCGTATATCCCAAGAAAAGTGACAGGAAATAACTCAAAGGAAAAGAGAATAACCTTTGCCATCCAAGGGCCAAAGAACAGCAGTCAAGATATCACCTCTCTGATCCTCCCAACCTTAGTCATTTCATCAGGTTAAGTGAACGCTCTCCATACAGAGCTTGAGAGTGAAGTAACATCCCCACTCTCCTAATGCTTTAATTTTATTATTTTATTTCAAGAAGCCTTGTGTTTCCACCATTTTTCTTTTCTTTTCTTCCTCTGTATATTTTCTTTCTCCTTTCTTTCTTTCTTTCTTTCTTTCTTTCTTTCTTTCTTTCTTTCTTTCTTTCTTTCTTTCTTTCTTCCTTTCTTTCTTTCTTTCTCTTTTTCTTTCTTTCTCTTTTAGTTTCTTTTTAATGTGTCCTACTTGCCAGCATTCAGCTCAGATACAAATGTGTAATTACAGATATATGGGAGGAATAAAAGTTCTACCATAGCCTAAAATTGTTTTCATTTTCTTGCTGTTCGCTTGGTTGGTTATTCACGTAAATTAATGTAGCTTCCTTACAAATCTAAAGCTACTAGAGGATAGTCAAAGGTCACTGAGGTCCATCATCTATCTGCACACTTCTCTCATCCAGATAATTTCATCAAACATCTGCTCTGTAAACAGACTTAGCAGACTTGAGTCCCTCATTCTTATAAATTTTAGTGAAGCCACGTGAAACCACAAATCAAGGTCATTTCAACAGCATTTGAAGAATGTCACAACTTATTCCATTAAGCGGCTGGAGTATCCAAAAGGCAGCCATACTGTCATGTAACTCTCCCCTTCTGTTCTTTCTTCAGTCTGCACCCATTTCCTCCCAGGAGTTTAGGTTTTGTTTTCTCTCATAATTCTTAGTTCTGGGCCTCCATTATAGACAGAGGAAGAAAACAATTGCCCACACACAGTAATTCAAGTGGTGCCAGTCTCTGCAAACTGCTAAAATGGCCACCCTTTTTCTCCTGGGTCTGATACAAAGTGTCTGAAATACCACAATTAGATGTCCTATCCTTTGGACTTTGAAGGTTTCCTAACATTCAGGAATCACCTAATTAGATTTTGATACCCTTATGTACAAACACCTTAACTGAAACAGCTAATACCTTGTTGGAGATTAGTTTTCCTAACATTCAGGAGTCACCTAATTAGATTTTAATACCCTTATGTACAAACACCTTAACTGAAACAGCTAATACCTTGTTGGAGATTAGTTGGCAAATGGCTTTAAAGAAATCTAGCTTTGAGATAATCATAGCGATAACATTAACATTATTGAGACCCTGCTCTGTACCAGTCACTGTTCTAACTTCTTTATGTGGTTGAACTCATTTAAGAACCACAGCAGCCCTTTGTAAATGAGAAAATCATGGCACAGAGAAGGTAAGTCACACAGCTGCTCAAGACTGAACCACAAATCACACGCACACATTCTGGCCCCAATTATGACATTCTTAATGAGGCAATTAAACTCCACAATTAAACTCAAATCCACAATTAAAAAGGGAAGACGGATGCCATTTGAAGGAAAGAGCACTTAAAGGCGATGCTCCAAAATCATGCTGCTTTCTTCAATCCCTGCTAAAGGCCTATAGCATGACCTCAACACCTCTTAAACACTGATTGCAGAATAACAAACAATCACTATCTATTTCTGTCCCCAGACATTTCTCCAGCAACTCATATAGCATTTTGTTTATTTGACCCTACTTTGTTGTAGCCCTTCCTGAGAAGCTATGCATCTATTCTCGTTAAGATGCCAACACATGTTTGGAAGGGGACTGACCAGGATGAAAAAGGCATCTGCAGCTGAGTCTGTGGTTTCCTCATATGCAATTTTTGTCTCATTCACCCCAACTTATAGTTCAGGTCTAAACTTTCATATACATGTGCTTAATTATGAGGTAAATTACATAAACCAAAAGGTGGAAAGCAGTGCATATCCTTAGTAAATGCAGTGTTCTCATTTTTCACATTGAAAACCAGCATGTGTATATATATATATATGTGTATATATATATATATATATATATATATATATATATATATATATACACATATATATGTATATATATGTATGTATATAATCATATATATTCAGAATATATCTATATTCAGTTGAATATATATTCTTAGTTACAATAAAGAAAGCAATTACTTCTTACTGAATTCAATTGATATAAGTTCATGATTATATGTAATAAAAATCAGTGCCAGATATTGTCAATAAAACCTGTCAGCTTGCTGAATGATTCACTATATATATATATATATATATATATATGTGTATATATACACATATATGTGTAATTTTATTTTTTATCAAGTGAATACATTGCTATGCATCTGAACACTTAACAAATGTTAGGGAAGAATTACAAGTGTAGTGCTGTATTTGGTAAAGCAAGAGCAATGGAGAAAGACATCCTTGGATTAAAAACCTGGCACAGCTTCATGCTAGCTTCCTGACCATGGTAAATGTTCTTTTATCAACCTGCACTTCTATTTTCCTTTTTTCCCCTTTTCAGTATAGTCATCATGCTGTTTATTGGATTCCCAGAATTTATTAATCTTATAACTGGAAGTTAGTAATTTTCGACCAACATCTCTCCATTTCCCTCACCCCGCCCCCCAGCCCCTGGAAACCACCACTCTACTGTCTGTTTGTATAAGCTGGCTTTTTTAGATTCCACATATATTCATTGATATATTTAGGTGCTGTTTTCATTGATTCTGCCTGGTACAGGTAATCACCTTAAATTTGAAACTTCGTTTATTCTTTATTTCAGGTAAGTCTGTTTTCTATATTTAAGATCAGTGCTTTTTATGTTATTTTCTTTTTGGAAAAGCAAATAATTAGGTATACATTTTATACATTTTCCTTTGCTTCCATATCACTAATCTCAACCAGCTTATGAGTTTCTTTTGCTTTCCTCTGTATTAAAAGAGAGCTTTTAAACTTCATCCTTGTCCCACCAGTCAAATTTCTACAAGACTGATAAAGATAAAAAGAAAGAAGATACAAATTAGACAAATGAGGAATGAAAGTGGAGACTGACTTTACAGAAATGAACAGATTATAAGGGAATACTATGATCAATTGTATGCCAACATATTAGATAATTATTCCTTCCAAAAAATAAAGAGGGGGAAACACTTCTCAACTCATTCTATGAAGTCCATATTACCCTGGTAATATTGACAAAGCCATCACAAGAAAAGAAAACTAGAGACTAATATTCCTTAAGGAAAAAATAAAAAACACCAAAATCCTCAACAAAATACTACCAAACTGAATCTAGCAGTATATAAAAAGAATTATGCACCATGACCAAGTGGGATTTATTCTAAGAATGCCAGGTTTATTTAATGTATGAAAATCAATTCATATTCATGTTAATAGACAAAAGAGCAAAACCCAAATAATCGATTCACCTCAATAGATGGAGAAAAATTTAAACAGAATCTAACACCCTTTCATGAAAAAAAAAAAAAATCAACAAACTAGACATAGATATGATGTCTTCAACCTGATAAAGGTCATCTATGAAAACCCCATACTTAACACTGTACTTAGTGGTGAAAAGCTGAAAACACTTCCCTTAAGATTAGGAATAAGAAATTGATGTCCACTTTCATCGTTTCTATTCAACATTGTACGGGAGGTTCTACCCAGGGCAATTAGGTAAGATAAAGAAGTAAAAGGCACTCAGATTGAAAATGAAGAAGTAAAACTATCTCTATTTGCAAATAGCATGACCTTGTAATACAAAAAGTCTTAAGTAATCCAAAAAATACTAGTAGAATTAATAAACAAGTTCAGCAAGTTTGTAGGATACCAGATTGATTTAGAATAGAATATATAGTACTATTTCTATATACTAGAAATGAACAATCTGTAAATGAAATCAAGGAAACAATTCTGTTTAAGAATAGCAAAAAAAATAAAATTCTTACAAATAACTGTATCAAAATAAATATGACATGCACACTGAGAAGAAGAAAACGTCATGGAAGTAAATTAAAAAGACCGAAGGACATGCAAAAGCATTAATAGATTGGAAGACTTAATCTTGTTAAGATGGCAATACTCCCCACGTTGATATACAGATTCAACATAATCCCTATCAAAATTCCAATTACCTTTTTTTGCAGATGTTGACAAGCTGGTCCTAAAATTCTTAATGGAAATTTAAGAGCTTCAGAATAGTCAAAACAGCCTTGCAAAAGAGGAAGAAAGTTGGAGTACTCTTACTTTCTTATTTTGAATCTTATTAAAAAGCTACAATAAACAATATAGTGTGATACAGGCAACAGTATAGAAATACAGATCAATGGAATAGATTTGAGAGTCCAGATATAAACTCAAATGTCTAAGGGCAATTGATCTTATACAAGGATGCCAAGAAAACATAATGGGGACAGAACAGTATTTTCAACAAATAGTGCTGTGATAACTGAATATCCACATGCAAAGAATAAGAAAGTAAAGAGTAAGGGCACTTCTTTTCTCTTGCAATGTAGTTTGTATAAGTGGCTAATTCTAAACCTGGTTTTGCTTCCATAAGAAATTATTATCAATCTTCATCTCATAAAGAGAAAATTCATATGCAGAAGTAAAAACCTTTTCATTCTCTCTCCATTCTTCTGCACAATGGTCCCATGGGAGGAGGAGACCTGTAGCGTACATTGTAAAATATATGCTCTGTCATATGGCAGATTTTCAGGGTGGCACTGGTAATGTGACCATCAAGCACACACAGTCATCCTAAATATGTTTTTCTTTCTTAGACAGACACGACTACTTTGGTAAAATTATGACTTCACCACCTTTCTTTGTAATTAGCATAATAACTTTGATTTCCTCAGGCATCCAACAAAAACATATATTGTTCACCTGCTTTGGAGGAAGGCATAGTCATAAGATTCAGTTCTGGCCAGTACGATATAAGTGGAAACCACCTGAGACTTTTGCAACAAATGTGACTTTTTTACCCTTGTTTCTGACTGGAATGCAGAAATGAAGACCAGAGCCTCAACATCCTTCTTGTGACCACAAAGCCACCATAAGGAAAAGGCTAAGGGAATCCTAAATCTTGTCCCTAAGATCCATGAGCCCCTGAACCAAAGTCAATAAGCAAAGTTTTCTGTTATGAGGAAAAAATTAAACCCCAATTTCATTATGCTTTTATATTGGGGTCTCCAATCCATGCAGCTGTACTCCTTAAAATTATACAGTGCTATATGTCAATTATATCTCAATAAAAGTGGAAGAAAAAATAAAGTATACAAGAAAAAAAAATCTAACTGGTAAATGTAATTATTTCTGCTTTTCCATTACACGTTATTTTTCCTAGTATTAATTTTCCCCCACACAGCATTTTTTAAAATCCTGATATTAAATTTGTTTTCACATTATTACAACTGTAGCAGCTTTATTTCTGAAATAAGAGTTAATGGAAAGATGTCATACTGTTTCATAAAAGAGATATAAGTTAATAAAGGGGAATTTCATAGCAATGTTACTGAAATAAATTGTACTTATTGGTTTAGCACACAATCAAATGAAAAGTGAAATAAGCATAGTGACCCAAACTTCTTCGTGGTGGAAGTAATATATACACATAAAAATGCTCAAAGAAAATCAGAATACATAACACCAACATCATAGGACCTTACTGATTTGACAAAAGTGCTATTTTTGTAGGAAGATAATACTGTGGTATAAGCATCAGACTCAGTCCTTTTTACCCTAATGTCTAGCTTTCTAAGGAGCTAAAATATTTAAATGGGTGTTGCCTCTACATGTATTACTTTGAAGCACCAACCTATGCATCTATTCATTCAACAAGTATTCATCAGGAACCTACCATATGCTATAGACTCCCTGGCTTGGAGCCAGGTAACAGAGGTAATTAAAACATACTTGCCTCTGCTCTCATCAGGATTACACTGTGGGGTGATATGATTAAAGGAAACAGAAATAAACAATAAAAATTACAAAAAGTGCCATGAAGTAAAAACAAAAAATGTTTTTGTCATAGAAAAAAATTGGGCGAGGGCCACTTCCTTGTCTATAATGATCAGATAAAGCATCTCTGAGAAGGGCCATTTAAGCTGAGACCTGACTGGTTAGAAGGATAAGAAGACAATGGTACAATGAACTTGACAAGAACTGTTTTCCAAGAAGAAGAGAGAGAAAAAAAGGAGTATATCTCAGTATAATGAGGAATGATGGGAAATGCAGTAGTCAGGGTCTTTTCATGGAAGATCTTACATGCCATGTTAATGGTTGTTCAAATTAGGTAGGGAGCTATTTATATCAGTTGAGGATGATTTTGATTAAAAGTAACAGAAAACCAATGGTTTAAGTCATTTTTACCTATGTCAGTAGAAATCTGGAGGTCAGTTGTTCCAGGATTAATTCAGTGACTCAAAGACATCATCAAAGGTCTAGCACTGTCCAACCTTCCATTTGGTATCTTTGGAAAGTTGGTATTTTATCTACACCCTTTTTGTCTCATGGGCACAATAGATAATTTGTTGTCCTCTAACTTGGATCCTATCAGGAAGGAAAGGATCAGTTCAAAAGGCCTTCTCTCTTATCTTTATCTTCCATAAATAACACATTCTTAGTGCCTATGCAAATGTTCCAGTAGTGAAATTTAGATTTAGGTTAGGTTACGGCCAGGCCAGTGTTGATACAAGAGCCAAGTATATCTGTAGAGATGGTCAAAGTTTTTCACCAAGATTCTTTCTGTGTGAAACACAGAAGATTTTTAAGGATTAGGATAATTTTAGGAAAAAATTACAAGTGAAGCTGCTAAAATCCAGGAGAAAAGATCAAAGATGTGATCACAATAATTCCTCATTCTTTACAAAGATGACTGGAATTTCAGTGATGTCTCCTGGTCTTTTGCTAATGGAAATATAATAGGAATCTGACTGAATTTTTTCTTTGATATTCCTCTCCCATTCTTAATCTCAGTTCTATCCAGCTATCTCATGTGCTATAATGAATCTTTTTACCAGTATTATGCACAGCCCTAGTTATGAATTATATAATTCAGAATACTGTCTGGAGTTTATTAAAATTCTTTATGATTACTGAGGCCAAAATACTGCTCTGAAATCTTTGGCACCTCTAATAATATTTTTGACACTGCATTTTTAACAAAGAGCACAATATTTTTGAAAACCAACAACACATCTTAAGGTGTCAAGATCCTCAAACTCTAATTTCTAAAAAGTTTTGATTAATTTTTAATCTGTGAAAATCTGTGTGCATTAAAGAAACAGGTTTTACTTGACTTGATTTTCTTTTCCCATCTGACAAGCATCCTTATTAAAGTAACTTTAAATTATCTACTTTGTCTTCTTTGCTGAATGGAATAACAGCCCTAGATTTCAAAAATTCAATTGCAGGTACCATCACTTAATGTCAAAATCACTGCTTCAGAATATTCAGTGTTCTCCATGAAGTCTCATAGGTGGATTATAGTTCCCAGGTATATTGAAGTATATCAAAAAAAAGATTCTTCTGAATCATTTTTTTCCTTTGGTTTTAGAATATGGAATAATAGTTTGCACCTTATATTCCAGGATTTCCACTGTAAGTTAGAATTGCATCTAGACTGATACTTGGAGTACATGATTCAGGGGCAGGACTTCCCCTCATTATTTAAATCATTGGAAATGGCTCATATGATGTCATCAGCTGTCAAGAGAACTTAGTATAAATAGATCTTCTATCTGCAGACATCTATCAGGTGTCTTCATTTTAATTACAGTGTCAACTCATTTGTAACATATTGCCGAGGGGCAATAGACATTTAAACTTTGATTCTACCATTCTAAAGGGTATGCTCCTGGCCAAGATGCATTGGAAAAGGAAGATGACAAACTTAAAGAATAGATAAATATGAGCTTGAACCATACCTATCGTCCAAAGAGAAACAAGAGTTTGCCATCAGGGATAAAATGTTTCTGCTAAGACATTATAAAGGGTAAGGGCAAAGGAGAGGAAAGTTTTGATCTTCCTGTGGCTTTCGAGAAATGTAATTTCAAGTTAGCCAACCTGGCTAAGGGACTCAGAAGGGTGAATTGTCTCATGACTTTGAAATACCAATAACTCTTTATAAATAGTGGGGTTTTGCCTATGGCTTAACATCTGTCCAATTCCTCGGCCTGAGAGCTGTTACCACTTCTGAAAGAAAATATAAAACAATGTCCCATCACCCTGAAAAATTAAGGGATATAGGATAAAAAATGTTCATTTACCCTTATGCTGACTGGATTTGGAGTTGATTTCCATCAGCCTGGCTCTGATAGAATCCATGTGGATGTGGGGTCTTAATAGATTTTGTTTGGTGATGCTGGTGGTGGTGGTGGTTATTTCTGCAGTGGTTTCGCCCTGAAGCCGAGTATAAAATCCTTTTAACTAGACTCCCAGCCCCCATTTGTGATAAACATAGTAGCCGGACTCACTAACACTAGCAACACGTAAAGTTCAGTTTCCTTCTGCAGGGAGATAAGAGGATCTTAACGGGTGGCTCTGAGCAGTGCATTTCCTATTTCACGCTCAGTGCATACGACTTAACGTTAACTCTCTTCATATGTCATGGATTCTTTAACAAGCCCACACTGCCCTTCCCAAGACACAACATTTCCCATTTCCCCCAAATGTGCAAAGCTAATTGCCTTAAACCATATTGAATGTTTAAATTCACTAATCAAACTTGTGAATATTTAACTGGTTTTACCTAAATGATTAATGCCTGGTGTCTCTATGTAAATCGTACTATACTCCAGCAGTTTCAGGCAATGGAATATCTATATTTGCCATTTAATTCTGAAAATCAAGTTACTGTTGTCAGTGTATTACTTGACATGTATTGACGGTACAGATAGAAACTAGGGTCCTATAATATAAGATGAAATTCCAGGCCCCAGTTTAAATTATGCAAGATAGTCTTCCTGCTAAGGATGCATTTGCCATGCATACCAAAGGCTCCCTGTCTCTTTAAGTCTAACAAGCAAAGGGGATGCCTTTTATTGATCAAAATTATGTAGGAAATATATTCACCCTATGTCACTAGATGCAATAATTGCAAAGTGACATATCTTGCTCCTGAAGTTATCAACTCTGCACTTAATTGTTTATGGACAAGAGCATTTACTTTTTATAAACAGTTGCATTTAATAAGTATAATTAACATATACAATTTTGATTTAAAAATCAAACCATGCAGTAGGATGTACAATATGAAATATAAAATTCTAACTCCTCTTCTTTGACTCTGAGAATCACACCTGGAGGTAATACCGTGAACATTTCCTTGTGTATCTCCCAGATATCTTCATGCATTTGTGCACATCCTACACACACATATGTAAAAACAGGATTTTGCACACACAAGCACATGCATGCACACATTCTGCCTTTAATATACAAAATTTTCTGCCATGGGAATTTGTGACTTGTATCTTTGTGCTCACAGATAAATATATCTGTAGCCTAAATTTCTAAAAATTTATTCTAAAAGTTGAAATGATTGATTGGGAATAGAATTATATATGGATGGTTTTAATTTCCTACAGATTATTTCCTTTATAGTCTAAATTCATAATATACTGATTGTCTATCTAAACTTTGGAATTCATTGAGTCAGTTTGAATAAAAGAACAAAAAGAAATAATATTAACTTGAGTAAAAAGACGCAGGAGTACTTTTTATTTTTTTCAATTCCCATATCATCACGATTTAACTTTTCCCATAGGCCACAAGGTTAAAATAAAGCATCATTCATAAATACTTTATACTCTAACATGTTATTTCTCAAATAACAAGCTTTATTCTTATTTTTAAATTTGGGCTTTTTACTTTCTTGGATATAATGCAGTAATATTTTTTCAAGCCTGAGTTCTTCATATTTCTCTTCCCTGAGTTCTCAACTAATGGAAAACTAAAGCTATATAGTTACAAATTGTTTTCATTCCCCAACAATATCAACAGAGTAATTTTGTGACTAAACTGCAGGCTTTTCCTTTGTGATTTTCCAGAGAGTGAAAATGAGAACAGGTTAACTATTCCTAGCGTATATCAAGCCCTGCATCATTCATACCAGGCCAAAAAGTCTGGTTATGAGCGTAAAAGAAAAACTGCACTGGACCAGTTTAACAGTGCAGTAACAGTAACGACAGAAGAAGACTTTATTTAGTCAAAACTATTTTAATAGAGGAGAGAGTTTACTGCAATTGGAGAGAGAGATTGAACTCAACTTTGCTGAAACAGAAGGTGGGAGGACTGTATTTAAACACTGGGGTGAGCTAATAGGAATGTGCAGGAGGAATGGAGTGAGCAGGTCTCTCAATATTTGCTAATTGCTGCCCACGGAAATTAGGTTCCTACCCGCCGACAGAGACTAGGAGACAGGGCCCTCCTTCTTGACGATTATATTTCAACAGACTGGTTCCCTGGTCCTTGAGAAAGACAATCCTGCATTGCAAACTTACACCTCCATCAGTGGTAGAAAATACCTACAAGGAACCAGACCTCAACAAATTATATTCTGAATTTTTGCAAACTTCTGTAACTGGAAAGAATAGAGTCCCAGAAGGAAAGCTCTTTGAAGCAACTTAGGTATATCTGTTAACTTATGTCAGTGCAGAAAATATGTTGTGCTTTTCACCAAGATTACATATGAATAAAATTATTTTTCTATGATTTAACATGAACCCATAAACAATTCTGTATAGAAAAAATTTTCAGTTTCTTGTAAAACTATACTATTAAAAGATACAATTGTGCCAGATTTCTCCTATATTTTATATAATTATAACTTTGAAAAATAATAGTGTGCGGTTTGTGAAACCTTGAAATAATTTTTTAAAATCTTGAACAATCTAGTCCATTTCCAGCAAAAATTAAATTTCTAAGGAAAATAAGGGAATATTTAAAGCTTTCATTATGGGAAAAAAATGCACTATGGAAATGTCTGTCTTGCCACAAATAAATGATCTAATGCATCACTCTTTAGGAATGGATGATTGCACTCCTTTGAAACCTTAAAACGCTTCCTGAATCCAGCTGCCCAAACAGGCTTACAAAAATTCATTTTAGGGGCTTCCCTGGTGGCGCAGTGGTTGAGAGTCTGCCTGCTAATGCAGGGGACACGGGCTCGAGCCCTGGTCTGGGAGGATCCCACATGCCACGGAGCAGCTGGGCCCGTGAGCCACAACTACTGAGCCTGCGCGTCTGGAGCCTGTGCCCCGCAACGGGAGGGGCCGCGATAGTGAAAGGCCCGCGCACCGCGATGAAGAGCGGTTCCCGCCCCGCGATGAAGAGTGGCCCCCGCTTGCCGCAACTAGAGAAAGCCCTCGCACGAACCGAAGACCCAACACAGCCAAAAAAATAAATAAATAAATAAATAAAGTAGCTATAAATGTATGACATAAATTTAAAAAAAAAAAAATTCATTTTATTAATTAGCTTCTCCTGCCCCTGAAAGCATTGTTATCAGGAAGGTTGGATCATGTAATGTCATAGAAAATAAAAGAATGGATTTACCATGAGTATAGGAAGTATATATACACCTTCTGCAATAGCTCTTAATGCCTATATCGCTATTTCTCTTTTGTTTTACCAGGTAATTTTATATTTTATCAAGTAATTCACCCAATTATGAATCTTGCTACTTGGTTTTGAAATGTCCAGTCTTTCACTGGACTCTGACAATATGAGTTGTAATAGCTGCTTGAAGTGTTTGGGGAAAAGTAAACACAGTGCCAGTTGTCTATCAGGATTGTATTGGCATTCTGTATAAAGATCCTTGATCATATTCACACTTTTTTTCCCAAGATGAATACATCTATTTGGGAAAACTTATCAGCACAGTTGAACCATTTTGTGTTTTGTTTTTATGTGAAAATATTGTATGCCTTATATGAAGAGGTTATAAATTGCACATGAAGAGTAAGTCACTTTGTCGAAACATAGGTTAAGTCCACTCAACAATGCCAAAACTTAAAGCAAAAGCCTCTTTTGTAAAGGCTTGGCACAAAATATTTTTTCAATTTGTTTATTCAATATTAGCCTTATTAAAATATTACATCAAGTCATCAAGAACAAATACTAGTCGTGTGAATTGTAAATGGCCACATTAAATAATACATTTTTTCATTGAATAGTATATTTACAGTGAGACTTCATGGCTTCAACAACTCTTAATCATATTAATGATAACCCCCTCATTTCCCATATTGGTTTTAGGAAAGGGTGTGTTTTAGCATACACTAAAACTCTGTACCTGTTAATATTAATTGATCAAAACACTAACATACACATCATTCTCAAAGGTGACTTGTATGAGATTACTTCATATTTGAATAGCATGAAAAATTCTTTTCAGTTTTATTGCTGTAATAATTTTCAAATCGAGTTTTCTCATCCTAACTACAAGGCACCCAGTTTCCTTTGTGAAAATGCAAGTTCTGATTTTTCAAAACACTGTGTGCATATGTGTATGTAAGCTTCATTGGAAAGCCAGCTAGGTCTTTGAATGTTTTAAACTACATGGTTTCAAACTCAGGGATGTAATGTTTCATATCCATTTTCTTTTAGATCATTACAGGTTTTTGTGGTTTTCTTTTCAATTTCATTTTATCCATAATTTCCATAGTTAATTTTTAGCTCTAAGTCTGAATAAACCCCTAAACTATGAAAAATCTAATTACATCTTCATTACATCTGTTGATAGTATTTATTTGCAATAATAACAATAATAACAACAATAATAATAATTTTACTGTGGTTTACATCATGCTGCCTCTCATTTCCATGTGACATTTTTTTTTTCCATTTTGGGATTAACAGCATGATTTTCTATCTCTGGTACTTCATAATCACTATATCTAATTAAAATGACCCTTTTAAAATTCAGATTCACACCTAATACTTGTAAAATGACAAATTAGTCATAAAATATGGGATGTTTTGCCCTTCATAATATGACAAATGTTATAGAACTCCCAAATGCTTAGTGTTATAATTTTTAGTTAAATATCAGGCTCCATATCTGATTTTTTAAAATTGAAGCTATAGAAAAGGGAATGAAATTGATATTCATTAAAGATCTTTTGAATTCCATTCATTTATTCATGCCACAAATAATTATTAAGTACTTATTATGTGCCACTCACTTAACTAGGAGCTGGACATAGAAATGAATAAGAAATAAATAAATGAACCACTTTAACAATGAGATAAATTATATAGTAGAGGTATGGGCAAAGTCCTGTAAAATCACAGTGTGAAGATCATTGTAAATACTGTACAAATGTCAACTGCCTGCTTTACCATCAGGACTTTTTCTGGTGAAGGACGTTAATTTATCTTATCAGTCCTCAACTAACAAATCTCTGCCTGCGATTTGAGTTCATTACAAGAGACAAATGTATTATTAGATGATACTACTATAAAGGCAAAATTCCATCTTTATTACTGAAAAATGCTAAATTTGAGGACATATCTTAAATGTGTAGAAACAAGTTGTGGTTTTTTGAAGCCTGAAACTTAAAATTGGACCAATGTGTTCACTTAGTCCCAGGAAGAGGAAAACGCCCATGTTATGTGATGGTCTCACCTATAAAAACATACAGCGTGAATGAGCTCCCCGGCAAAAGGGGGGACAAAGAACTGAGCTACACATGCTAATTCCTCCCCCCAACTCATCAATCAGATAATTTATTCCACCTCCTTGAAAGGAATAGAAATGCAACCAATGACCAAGAAATATTAGAGAATAGCCTTCTTCATGGAAAATATAGGGGTGGGGAAAACAATGTACCCTATTAAAAATAAGACAACAGGCCCAAAATGGAGTCACTTATGCTAAGTCTCATGTCACCAAACCTAGACTTAACTTTATTACATTTCAGCTCTCCCAGAAATGTAGTCTTAAACCAGTCAATCTGGAATCACCTAATCAACACAAGTTAGGCCATCTGCCTGATCGACCCCTGATATCCCCTGAAGGAAAGTGACTTTGCCATGACCAATCTGCTTTTTTGTCTAGGATAACTTCCTTGTTCCTGCCCACATCTGCCTTTAAAAGTCTTCCATTTTGTACAGCTCCTTGTAACTCCTTTCTATCTGCTGTTTTGGAGGCCACCCAATTCATGAATTGTTGAATAAAGCCAATACAATCTTTAAAATTTACTCAGTTGAATTTCGTTTTCCAACAACCCCAAATGTGTGTGTTGAAAATCCTAAGGTGCTAGTGTAATTATTTTATATAGAAACCCCAGTATATCCCTACCAGCCTTTAAATATCGCTAGATAGAAGCACAGTTCCCTTATACTTTTAGTGTCCTTCTGTAGTTCAGCACTGAAGTGTTCTCTTCACCGTGTTACCACTAAATCTGCACTATTAAATGCTTACAAAGCCCTGGGCAACCTTCTGCTGCCATCATTTATAAGTAAAAATTGGAGAAAACATGTTTTCTGCTCAAGTAAATAAAAATTAACCAGTCTCTTCTCAAAAGAGGAGAATTTGAAACTTTTCCTGACAGATAAAATTTTTTATTCTTGCTGAGCACTGTTTAAAACTCTTCTCCAACAAAAATAACTATCCATGATTTCGTTATCTGTGCTACTGTTTATAAAATAATAAAGTGGGGACTTAAATAAACAAAGATAAATAAAAAGCAGATGTTCGAATAAAGTCTTACATAACTCTGGAGAGCATAGAGATTTTCAGGGGCAAAGGCTGTGGCAACTCAGAAATAAAGATTTTCATTTTGTTCTTTATTAAAAGATAAAGATAGGTTAAAAAAGTAAAGTTAAAAAACAACAACAACAGGGACTTCCCTGGTGGTGCAGTGGTTAAGAATATGCCTGCCAATGCAGGGGACATGGGTTCAATTCCTTGTCTGGGAAGATCCCACATGCCATGGAGCAACTAAGCCCTTGTGCCACAACTACTGAGCCTGCACTCTAGAGCCCATGAGCCACAACTACTGAGCCCGTGTGCCACAACTACTGAAGCCTGCGTGCCTAGAGCCCGTGTTCTGCAACAAGAGAAGCCACCGCAATGGGAAGCCCGCTCACCACAATGATGAGTAGCCTCTGCTCACCGCAACTAGGGAAAGCCCATCCACAGCAACAAAGACCCAACGCAGCCAAAAATAAATAAAATAAATAAATCAAAAAAACCACCAAGGAAGTGCTATTTAAAAAAAAACAGCAACAACAACAAAAAACCCAGTACACACTTACACAGTAATTGGTGAGCATGACTCTTTGGTAAATTGGATCCTCCTTTAAGCAACATAGGGAGGCATCTAAGCCCTCAAGCTACCCCAAAATCATCACCCCCAATCTTAGATCCAGTTGACTGTCCCTTCCATTCTCCACCACAGCAATTGCAAGAGTTACCCCAAGCTTTCTTCTCATCCTTATGCCCTTTACACTTAGCAGATGACCCATTTCCTGCCACATCAAAAATAAACACAGCTATCAGCATGAGTTTTCTCAAGTCTCCTCCCAATCACTTTCATCTCTTCACCTGGTCTTACATCTTTCTGGTCTCCCTACTTTTTTCCAAAATTAACAATGTATATCTGGGCTCTCCTTCCACCTCCACACCTTTTCCTGTTTCAATGTTCGATTCATGTATTTTTTCTTATTTCTCTTCCAGTGCCACTTTCTTTTTCTCCAGTAATTCCTGTCATTATGCCTAGGTCTTCTTGAACCTCCAAATATTTGTCATGTAGAAAGTATTTAGAACTTCTGACCATGTCTCCTTTGGGAATCTCCCTCAGCTTCTAAGATGCTATGCTCTTTTGGTTTTCTTAAATGTTCTTTTCCTCTTTCTTTCACTAGCTCCTTTTACTCTGAAGCTCCCTTACTTGCAATTTTTCTATTATTAACTCTTTGTAGTTGACCTATAAATGCTATTGAATAACCCTAGATCATCTACAATATGGTCACTACTTAATTACCAAATTGTGGTAGACTTACAAATTAATTCCTAATAAGTTGTTTCAAGTCCTATCACTTTTGAGGTTCAGGTGAGCATTTCTAAGTGATTACTAAACATTGTCACTTCTTCTATAGATACCCAACAGAACAAGCTTTGAGAGGAATAAATATTTAAATAAATAAATAAATATTTACCCACTGTTCTTATTTCCAAATAGAGAAATATCAATTAGAAAAACACATTCCATGGAGAGGATAAACATCTTAATTAATTGGTGATTTTGATATAAATTCTCTGCCTTCAGCTTTTGCTTCTTTGGAAGCTGGCTGCCAATAGGGAACATGTGTTCAGATCTGCTGCTCAATACTGTGAAGTTTTACAAGGGCAGACAATATGCTATGAGAGTTTGGCATAAAGTGTTCTGGGAACACGTATCTAAAATAAATAATCACACCTAGTAGAAAGGGGAGATCAGGGAACACTAAAGGAGGTTTGGGAAGGATACCTAGAGATCTGAGGATGTAAATGAGGTCAGTCAGAAGACTGAAGGCAGATTATGAAAGTGTTCCTACACCTGGTTAAGGAAATTATATCTTAACTTGTAAGAGCTATGGTTACATAGGAGACATTTAATCCATTATGTAACAAAACTTATTTTTGAATTTTAAAACAATAACTATTATATCAGTATGGAAGATTGACTGGAGGAATCACTGCTATATATCCAATGTCTGAAGCAGCATTTGGTTCACTGCAGGGCTTGCCAAACACAATTGTTGAGTGAATAAATTGTGTAAATACTTTGACTTTAAATCACACACTTCACTCCAGCATGACTCCAGCACTGTCAACATAGCTTTGCCCCTTAAAGAAAATACCTACCGTCTCTGAAGGTTGTTAAAATATTCTTAAGAAAGATAGCTCAATGGATTAGCAGTTTGCAGAATGTGTGTTTTCTTACCTGTTTCTTACCATCCAGAAAGTCCTCACCCAAAAAGTCAACACACCCCAGGTAAAATCACAGTCTCTCCTCACCACCCTTCTCCTTAATACGTTCTGTATTTTCTATCTCATTAATTACAGTGTCACTGCCCTGCCCAAGTCCTGCTCCTAAAAGTAATGTTGGTTTCTCTAATTACTCACACTCTCTACATTCAATTAATCACCAAGTTACATCAACTTTTTCCTAAAAATTTTTCAATCCACCTTCTCGTTTCCAGCCATCCATCTACAGCCCTGGTTTAGACTTACCACCTGTCACATGTATTACTGTCAGTCCTTAACACTCTTGTCTCCAGCCTTGTTTTGCCCCAATACATTTTCTATTCTACTACATATGTATAGAATGTATGGATCTAATTTATTTAAACATTATTTAAATGTTTTTAAATAAGTGGAAAATTATGTTGAATTTTTATTGTACAAGTTATTCTTACAGAAAGAAAGTTCCTGCCGATTTCCTTTAGATGCAAGTAAATAGATATAAACAAATGCTAATTAGAATACTTTATTTAAATCTACCAAAGTCCACATACCATTGCATACTGTGTCTTATCATGGTTGAATATCAATTTCTGTTACAATTTTTTTTTATTGTTTTTAGTGTCTCTTATCAACACATTTCTGAAAGTAAAAAATAAAAATCTCCACTCTCCATCAGATCTGCAACATTTGACCACCATCTCCACTGGAACTGTGCTCAAAACTTTACCAGTTTTCTTGGATGCTTAAGCAATGCTCTATATCAGATAGAGGAATTTAGGAGGAGGAAGTTGGGGGAAAAGAGAGAGAAAAAAACGTAGTCAGTCTAAAAACTCTCTTAAGAATAGCATTTCTGGTCAAATTATTTTGGTCCCAATTCTGCTTTGTCAGAAGTTATAATTTTTTCATGAGGACTCAATTCTTGAAGTGGCATTTATTTATATATCTTATAAATTTAATGCCTAAGATTTAAGGTAAATGAAACATTTTTTTATTAAAGGCAAGGTTTTTAAATGAAAAATTCAAGATACACATTTAAAATTTTAATTTAGTTTTATCAAACTCTAGTATTTTTATCTTATTAAAGTATAACCACATTTTTTTTTCTTATAGCATTCAAAGTGTAGTTACCAGAAATTTTGACCTCTGTAGTAACTCATTTGCAAAATAATCATGGAAATAATTATTAAAAATATTTTATAACTCAAGTTCCATTATTCATGACTGCAACCATAAATGCAATTCCACAAAACTATTATGCTGAATATATGTTGTCATTTTTTCCAAATATAAAAACAATTATAAACACATAATTGTTATGCTATATATGAATATAGAAATGGTAACACTTGCCTTTTTACAGCTTCTTCCAACCCCATTATAGGACAGAGTTCTTTAGAGTACTAACATCATTGTCTGTTTCTTTGAATTTCCATAAACTTCATACATTTTTGCCACCCAGGCTCCAAGTCACAGTTTGTTCTTGTTTTGAATATCCACAAGTCTTTGGGCCAGAGTGGTTATACGACATGGTAAGAGAGACAAAAGACTTTCTTTCAAGGATAAATTATACAATACCAATAATGGCAGCTGAGAAAATTTACAAATACTTCAAATAAAGAAAATATATAAAATGGTTATAAAAAGAGCTGCCTTCAGTGACAAAATAATATTATGGAAAGCAAAGAGGTTTATTTTATTGGATTTAGTAAGAAGCCCTTGATGTAGAGAACCTCATGGTGCTTATCACCAATAAGACATATTTATAGGAGCAGAAAAGCATCACAGCAATGCTGGCTAAATTTCAGAAAAATAATTAAATGACTCAGTTGGGATTTCCAGAACATATTCCTTCCTGCATTTTCATACCTCTCATTTTCTTATAAAGATGCTTATGAAGAAACATTCTTTCTGTAATCTTTTGTTTCTTTATGACAAGGAAATCAAATCTCAGGCTAGAGGGCCAATACTTATCACCTTTAGAAAGAATTTTCTCTTATAGACAAGCACATTATTAGAAAATTGACTAATGCATTCTGTTTATTTACTAAATATCTCATGAGCTTTGTTCCAAAAGCACAGTGTATATATTGAGAAATTTATTAGACAAAATAGGGCAAATCTGGTCAAATTGTCTAATATTGGTGTTCTTGTGGCAAAACCAAGCCATTTAAATATTATGGCCTATCAGGACTAATATAAAAATGAGTAAGACCTTGTTACTACAAGCATAGCTCTACTAGCAATTCTACACTGAAATAATTAATACAAACCCATGAAATTTTATTTTCTATTGCATTACTAAGAAACAAAAATGGCATATGTTAAATACAATTTTGAGTGTTATTTAAAGGTTTCACATTAGTGGATGGAGAAAAAGCATATATGGATAAATACTACACATGAGTAAATCTCTGAATGAGTATGAATAAACTCATTTTTATAAACATAGTTTGTATGGACATAGTGTGTGACTAAAGGATATGTGAAGATTATAAAAATGTTAAGGAAAAATCCATCAAAAAGGGGTCCTGATTATAATCTTAATTCCGTATAGTGTCTTACTCTTTTGAGATAATTTAACAATTGTATAACTAAGGTTTTGTTTTATAACTTTTAAACATTTTCCTATATGTATAAATCTGAATCAAAAACCATAAGTTCATTATCATTCATCCTATCTTAATTTGGAGTTTGTGATTATTAAACTCATTGACAATAATGGGAATCCAAACATAATTCATGTTGGAGTGAAATTTTGAATTAAAATATTTTATTTTCCCATATTCCCTTTTGGTTGCCAAAAAATCTAGACAATGACTTAACTGAAGCATTTTCTATTATTCTAAAATTAAGTATGGCTTCATGTATTTTCATTTTCCTTTTAATATTCAGAAAATGCTTTTTATCACAAGTTTATTTCAATTGACTTCACAGATATTGCCTCCTTTACAGCATCTTGAGAGATATTGGAGATTTATCTCTACCTAGTTAGATATATTGGTTCATGAAGCATTCACTGACATAGTGAAGACTGACTACTTACTGTTATAACAACCACGAACAATAATCTTGATTTATTCATAGCAATATAGTATAGATACTTTTGTTTTTAAAAGACTGTAAATATTTTAATTGCATATAATTTTGGATGAGTGGTTTAATGATTGTATGAGGTTTTTTTCTGATAAATCAACTAAGAAATCTAGAAAAGAGAATGAAATTTCAACTGTAAAATTAATAAAAAGGAATGTGATACCTTTATATGTTGAGGCTCACATTATATGTTTAGGCTTTTGGTACATTTTTGGCTGCACATGAATTCAAATTGATAAAAAATTCATTCTGATTATGAGTCTTTGGTCACACTATTGACTGGTTCTTTTGACTGGTTCTTACTTAGGTGCCAGCTTCCTCAACAACCATGATGTTCAGTGGACAGAAGACATGTAACCAAATTATTGCTAATAATTGCTAATATCTGCACAGAGCTTTACAGTTTTTAAGATGCTTATGCCTCATCATTTCACTTGTCCCTCACACAAAATAATTTGGAATTTCAAATGAGCTTCAAATTCATGTTGACTCTATCATAAATAGCTCTCAAAAAATTTACTTCAATATATGCATGTAAGTGTATTTCACAAAAAGAAAAGAATGTCTGGAATTCAGTAAATTTGTTCTTTTTTTAATGAAGGAAGAACTCTATATCTTAAGGTTTTATATGTTCAGAGTATTGGTTGAACAGTCTTAATCCATGAATGGCTAAATTTGTGAGTTAATTCAGTTGGAATGATTAGACTAATGTGCAGAGAGACAGTGTCTTCTGATATTATGAGAAGACTTCACATTTTGTCTTTCCAACCTCTCTTCGTCAGCTCAGGCTGCTATAACAAAATACAATGGGTAGGGCAGCTTAAGCAATAAACATTTATTTCTCACAGTTCTGAAGGCTGTGAAGTCCAAGATCAAGGCACTGACAAATTTGGTGTCTGGTGAGATCTCTCTTCCTGGTTTGCACATGGCTGTCTTCTTACAGTGGCCTCACATAATGGAGAGAAAGATCATCTTTCTCGTATCTCTTTTTAGAAGGTCACTAATCTCATTGATGAGGGTTTCAACCTCATGACCTAATTACCTCCCAAGGATCCCACCTCCAAATAACATTACACTGAGGATTAGGGTTCAACATATGGTTATGGGGATAGGGAAGCATTTAGTCCATAGCACAACCTACTCACAAATTTAATTTTTGCCTTAAAAGATATAAATGATTTTGAATTGTAAAATGTTGCCATCTTTTGGAGAGAACTCCTTTATAAACTTAAAAAATACAAAATTATCCTTTATTCTTCTCCGATTGAAAATAATAATTCTAATTATCACATTTTTTTCTTAAATTTCTTCTTGTCTAATAGTTCATGCATATCTCAGTAGTAGGCATAAATTTAAGATGGCACTTGTAACTTTTACCCCATGGTATTATTCCTATGATAATGTGGCAGAAGGGAGATTATTCAGCTGAACTTAATCCAAACACATGAGCCCTTTAAAAGCAGAGAGTGTTCTCCAGATCATAGTAGAAAAAGAAGTCAGGGGATTCAAACTGCTAGCAGGACTCAATGCATCTGGCTTTGAAGATGGAGGGACCATGTGAGAAAGAATGTAGGTGGCATTTATGAGCAGAGCGTGCTCCTGTCTGCCATCCAGCAAGGATCAGAAACAAGGATTTATGGCCACAAGAAACTGGATTCTACCTTGAATGAATGTGGAAGTCAATTCTTCCCCAGAGCATCAAGCTGACACCTTGATTGGAGCCTTGTCAAACTCTAAGCAGAATTCTGTTGAGCTCATGAGGTCTTCTCACCTACAGAACTGTGAGCTAATAAGTGGGTATTATTTGAAGCTGGTAAATTTTTGTTAATTCATTTTTGCAACAACAAAAAACTAATACGCTAAGTCTGTGAATTTTACATCTCATTCAAGCTGTAATCCCAATGTTGCTAAGCCAACTAGGAACCTGGTCTACTAGTCTGAGACATCACAAGGACCAAAGCATTCATTATTTCATATCAAAAACCATTAGTGAGCTCTCATTGTGTGCCAGGCACTAGACTAGACAGAGATATGAAGATGTGCATATAGCCACTACCATGAGGACCTCGTGGCAGACAGAAAAGTAAAAACATAAATTTCTAGGTAGAGTGATGAATGCAAAATGTGAAACACTTCAAAATACAGAGATAGCACCAAGAAGGACATTTGTTTAATGGCTGGAGAGATATGAAGAGATACTTCTGAAATTATTTATTATTGAAATGCTTCCTTTTTTATTATTTGACATATATTACTAAAGCTCTCCATTTCCCTTATTTCTGTCTCTTTAAGTTATACGTTTTATGATGACTATGTCCCCTATAGTCTTCCAGACAAATTCAATTTATTATATAACTTATTGACTTTCATTTTCTATCATTTAATCTATATCAGAATAATTCACTCAAAATGTTCGCAATCCAGAGAGGGTTTATGCGTCATTTGGTTTATGGAGTGCAGAAGTACTTAACTGAATTCAGAAAGGTACTCAATAAATTCTGAGACTACAATTTTGAATCGGACCAGAGGTATTTACCCCATGAAATCAAGATCACAAGGAGTTACAACATTTAAACACTGAGAAGAATAATGTATTTAAGAAAAAGTAACACTTTAACAAAACATTACTTTTTAAAAGAAGGTGGTTCAAATATTAATATGTAGATATAATGCAGCTAATTATATGCCCCAAATAACAGGCATATCACTCACCGTAAATAAAACATGTAGAGTGTTTTCATTCTTTCAGAAAGGATCTTTTTATATAATTGCTTGAGATATCATTAAAACCATTTCTGCATAATAGAAACAAAAAAGGTTCAGACCATCTGTACTTTAGAGATTTCTCTGTGGTATGTCACAAGTTACTGAAATCGAGACTGCTTGTAAATATTAACCAAAAAGGGATCTTTTGTGAAATTAATAGCCTTTTCTATTCTATACATGTCAACAGAGCCTATTATTTTACTGTCAGTCCACTTGGTATATTTAACAATTAGTTTAATACTCAAAGTCCTTAAGGACAAAAGACAGAAGGGCTGCCAATTTCCAGTATGGTGAGAGATCACTCATAGCCCCAGGCTAATGAGTTACAGTTTATTTCTTTGACCTCTTCTTGAAATGACTGTAGGATCCTTTGAAGTGAAGGTTGAGCATTGCCATCTTCCATTCTGATTTCACATTTCTAATTAGGACACATATTCTAATCAAAATATTATAAAAGAATATTAAAATACCCTAAAGTGAACAGATTTCACGATCACTGTATACTAACAACGTGATAGAACTAATGAATTTAAAAAGTGCCTCACTCAAATGACTTAATTTATACAGAAAGAAAACCATAAAGAATAAAAGTAAACAAAGAAAGTTGCCAGTGGCCCTGTGATGGCCAGTTAAAACAAATCAGTAAAATGTTTCTTTCAAATAAAGTTAAAATGATTCAAAGAAAGAGAAAGAAGAGAGAAAAGAAAGGAAGAAGGAAAGTAAGAAAGAAAGAAGATCTTTATATAATAGCAGACATCTCTTATTGTTTAATGAGAAAGTACAAATTTCATCTTTTTAATAGATTTTTTAAACTAGAAAATGCTCAAACAGTAAAATCCTATTTATGATTCAATTGGAGGAACTGACATAATATTTCATAGAGATGATTTCTGTTGATATATTATTATTAAATAATTATTTTAAGTCAAATGTATCACATAAAATTAAAAAATAAACATATGTAAAAAATTTAACTTATTAATAAGTAAGATGTTAAAGCAAGAAAAAAATAAAACTGAAGTCATACATACACAATCAGGAAAGCTGAAATTAATTTACAAGTAGATGCACAATTGCTTAATATGCAAAAGGCAATGGAATGTAGTGTTGTAATCATCTCTTGGGATGGAGAAGATGAAATCAAGGCATTTTTGCATTTCTACCTCCCAAAATTTACTTGCATCTTTATGAATAGGAACCATTTGTATCACCATCAGGCCAACACAAGTTGAATTCTATCTCTAAATTTGCAAAATAAACATAATTAACAGACTCCTATAGAATCAGATAGCCTCAGGGTCTGCTGGACAACATCAAGCATTCCTTATAAAGGCAGACTGTAATCTTTTTACCTGTTTCAAAGATTGCACCTTTTTCCCAACACTATGTCCCTGTCATACCCAGGAATGTATTCTTTCATAAAAGAAAAAAAAAAAAGATTGATTATGTACATTCGGTTGGTGGTGGTAAAATTATTGAGCATGGATCTATCTATCATAAATATTTTGGTTAAAGATAAATATAATCAAGTAAATTATCACATTCAGATAAATAATATAATAATACTATGTATAATTATATTTTGATATGTATAATATCAATCAATAATATGCAAATGAAGCCCAGTGTGAATTAATACCATAGCAAAAAAGATAAATATATAAATAATGTGGAATACTAAAAATGTTCTTAAAAGAAACAATACCTGTGCTCAACTCTTAAGAACACAGAGGATAGCTAGTCTAATCATGCTTGTGCATCTGTCTCACAATTCTGGAGGCTAGAAGTCTGAGATCAAGGTGTCAGCAAAGTTGATTTCTTTGGAGATCTTCCTCCTTGGCTTGTAAATGGCCATCTTGTCCCCCTGTCTTCACATGATCTTTCTTCTGTACATGTTTCTGTCCTAATCTCCTCTTCTTTTGAGGACACCAGTCACATTGGATTAAGGCCCACCCTAATGACCTTATATTACCTTAATTACTTTTTTAAAGGTCTTATCTCCAAATACAGTCACATCTTGAGGTACTTAGCTTTAGGACTTCAACATATGAATTTGAGGAGGACACAGCTCAGCCTTTGATAGTGCTCAATCTAAAAATTCATAAATGAAGACATTTATGAAAGAGGAGGGGTTAATTAGGAATATTATTACAGAGAAAATGATCCATAGGATGGTCAAATTTGAAGAGGTTACACCATGCAGTGAAAAAATAATTTTAGTGGGATAATGTTTTGAAATATCACCAACTTACTTTACTTTTTATGTTTGCATGCATGTACAAATGTAGGTAGATGTTTACTTCCTCCTTTAATCTTTTTACTATTAAGAGTAAAACCCATGACTAAAACTCATTTTCCCAGGGAAGGTAAGCAGACATGACTTAGAACAATGAAGGTCATTGCTTCATTTCTAAGCTCTGAGTTTCAAAATAAACTTTAAAAATTATACTGTGCATCAATTGTTTCAAAAGCTTGATTTTCCAGACAAGAATGAAAGTGTTTGTGGTCCTTTGAGATGTAGGAGGGAGTAGAAGGAGGGGGTGCATTCTGAAGAGACAGAGGGAAGATTAAGAAATCATATGTGGGTCTGTTGGTGGGGGAGAAGGAATGACAGAAAAGCCTAAATGAGCAAGCATTGCTTTTTGCTTCTCAGGACAATATAGTGCTCTTGAGATGGCAGAATGGAATTAATTGAGAGAAGGCCTAATCGAATCAAGATGGGTTTGGGAAGCACCCCCAAGTATTCTGCTTATGTATGGTGTTTACAGCAAGGTTGATTCTTTGGTCTCATGATCACTTTATACTTTAAAAAATTATTGAGAACTCTCATAGTCACAGTATTTACTGTATTAGAAATCCAAAATCTAATACTTACTGTATCCAAAAAACAATTTTAATGTTAACATGAAAAAAAAACAATAAATTAAAAAAAATAGTGATAAGAGGGAGAGGCTTTGATTTACATTTTTCCAAATTTTTTAAATCTGTGGCGTGATAGAAGACAGTTGGTTTCCAATATCTGCTTCTTCACTTAACAACATATCTTTTGTGATATGTTGTTGTCATTGAAGAATATCCATCCACACCCTGACATTTGGATAAGAATCACAAGACTATTACTATTGAAATTACTTTTTTTTTAGATAATTGTGAATATCTTTCTATGGTACTATGACAAAACTCAACAAGTGGTAGTTTCTTAACCATACACTGTTATGTCAAAATCCACTGGTCTATCTTGTACTTAGATTTGTGATTTTAACCATTCACTCTGTAACTAGTCATTTGCAAAAGATTGGTTTGCTGTGGTGAAGACTAAATAAACTACTTTTACAGATTGGTACCACTGCTTTGATTTGTGCAGAGCAATTTTACTCCCTATTGCTTTTAAAAATTTTTTTTAACATCTTTATTGGAGTATAATTGCTTTACAGTGTTGTGTTAGTTTCTGCTGTATAACAAAGTGAGTCAGCTATATGCATACATATATCCCCACATCCCCTCCCTCTTGCGTCTCCCTCCCACCCTCCTTATCCCACCCCTCTAGGAGGTGGCAAAGCTGTAGAGAATGGACTTGAGGACACGCGGAGGGGGAAGGGTAAGCTGGGACGAAGTGAGAGAGTAGCATTGACATATATACACTACCAAATGTAAAATAGATAGCTAGTGGGAAGCAGCTGCATGGCACAGGGAGATCCCAATTGCTTTTTCACCATCAAAATCACTGATCTAGGTGATCCAAAGAGCCCCATGTGCCCTAGGAGAGTTACAGAAACAGTGAAAAGAAACCTGGGTTTTAGAAGTGAAGGTGGGAAAATAGGGTCTCATGACTTGGGACTGTCGACTTCAGCAGTGTGTGCCAGGCTAGTGTCCAAAAGGCTCCATTCATACTTTAGTGGATCCCAGTGAAGGAAGTTTAGGAATAAGGCTAGTTAAGAATAACCTCAGAGTAAACTAGCATAAGAACCTGACATCTCTTCCTATTGCCAAGATGATATTTAAACTCACTAAAAATTTCAATGGCTGCCAGACAGTTGGACAGAAGATTGAAAATCAGAATTAATAAATAACTAAGCAGAAATTCATAATTGGCTGAAATAATGATACCTGAAAGAGACAGCTTTAAGTCTAGAAGACATAGAGTTACTTTAAATGCACAACTTAGTCTTTAATGTTTTTTGCTTTGTTTGCTGTTTGTATTTTCCTCAGGGTACAAGTGGAGAAAAAAATGTGTTTCTTAAACAAATAATAAATACGTAATTTAGGATTTATAATAAATGTTGTCAATCCCTCTTACAAATATAACATAAGAAAAAAGAGAGATAGAAAGAGTATTGTATATCCATGGGTGGCTTGAAAAGAAAAAAATTTTGGTGAATAAATATGTATAAACAAGTCATTCTGTCTATATACACTGCTCAAAAAAAGCCAAATCTGCAAAGTGAAATTCTGGTATAAAATATCTGTGCTTTCAGGATACAAATACAATACTTCTTCATTTTTCTATGAAAAAAAATATTGACCCACTTTTCATAAAATGTGTGTCTGTGACTTTGAGGCTAGGAAACAAAAGTGTGTCAATAAAGAGATTTGTTAATATGATGACATTTTGTCTAATGCAATTTTTAAAAATATAAAGAACTAAGTATTTTATCTTCAAATTCTCTGTAATTTGTTTCTCAGCTGTCTACAACAAAAATAATTTTTATATAAAAATATTTATTTCATAAGAAAATCTGTTCCTTCCATAATCAGATTCCTTTTGATGTGAAAAATTCCATTCTTTGTCAACACTGAAAACTAAGTACCAAAAATGAATGTTTTGTGTATACACCAACCTATAAACACACATATACTTATATTTATATCTATATCCATATCAATATCTTTATCTAAATAGGCTATAAGATCTCAAATTAAAATGATAACAAGCATTAATTTATTTTATTGTAGTTCATTAAAACTCCTTAAAATGCTCCTAATTTATATCCTAGATGTATAAAATAGAATGAGAAGAAGCAGGTCCAGTAAATATATTAATTTATTTTAAAATCATTTTCAGAATATATGTATATGATTATTATCTTTGAACATGTACTTGAAATTAAGGCTTAACATGTAGGGAGTAAATAACCTGGAATTTGATAAATTCTTTGTCCAAAGGGTAACACACATCAGAAATGCTTAAGACAGCCATTCAGAAGCTTCTATGAGAAAATAAGTTACCTTTATAAATACAAATCAAATAAATATACAAAAAGGTGTGTAATCTGCTGAGTATTTTGAAACCATGATAGAATCTTGAAAAATCTCTAAACAGAAAGTAATATTATAAGTGAAAGATCTCTAAGAAGGTCAGAAAATTTGAGACCAGTTTAGGAATAGATGAAGTTGGAAGTAAGACAAGCAGGATTTAAATTGTGAAGGTCCCAATATCCAATACGAAGAAATAGAATCATTGCAGGGTTTGAAACAACATTGTAACATAAGCAGTTGGGTTTAGAATTATTACTCAGGCAGCATTGCAATGAGTGGACTGAAGACAATGGAATCTAAAAGAAGGGAGATAAGTTAGGAAGTTATGGATAAAATGCAGATAAGAAGCAAAGAAACTCAGATGAAAGTAGTGGGAACTAAAGGAGGAAGATATATTCAAGAGCTATTTGAAGAAAATATTAATACAACATAGGGATTACCATATTTTGCCAATGTTAATATGCACAATTTTACATTTAAAAAAATTTAAATCTTTCAATAAATGTTATTTATAATCACTGAGGCACAGCTGGCGATCATGACTTAATTATGTGAAAGTATAATTTTCAAAAAGGTAATATCATGCCTCATATGCAAGTTTAAAATGAACACATCTAAGATTAATTAAATTTATTAATTAGAAGAAACCAGTAAGATGCTAAAACCAGTTCAAAGGAGAATTCAAAGAAAAACATATATATGTAAGCAATTTGGAATGTTGAATTTGCTAATAGAAGAAAAACTGGTTCATATTGTATAAAGAAATAAAATACAATCAGTGGGCTCATCTTTTCAACTAGGTAGAAATTTTATTTCTATCAGACAAAATGCTTTTTTATTTCTATGGATAAAAGTCACTTGCTTTTTATCCTTTTTAAACTACTGAATATCTACCTCAATAGAGTTGTATAATAGCCTAAGTAACAGAAAGACAAACACATGTGCACACCTCCATAGAATCAGATAATACACAGTCTACTAGACAATGCCCAGAACTGCACTGGAAAGGATACCCAGCCATCTCCTTTGGTATTTCCTAGTCTGGACAATGCTTTATGACCATTGTCATTGCCTGATCATACTCAACTATAAAAATCAGCAACACCAAAACTTGGTGATGAATAGGTTTCAAAGACTTGGAATGGAATCTCAGAGACCAAAGTAGAGTACTCATATAATCACAAGGAATCAAACGGGTGGTGGATCAAGTGTGTTTTGTAGCATTCCTGAACTTCACTTGGTAACTGAAAAGCTAGTTTAAGAACCCAACATCACCATTAATTAAAGATATAATTGACAACAATAGTTTACTTCATCCAACAGCAGATAACATAATTTTCTTAATCTCATTTGGAACTTTTACCAAGAAAGACCACATTCTGGGTCATAAAATGCACCTTAACAAGTTTAAAAGAAGAGAAATCATCCAATATCTGCTCTCATACCACAAAGGAATAAAACTAGAAATCAATAAGAGAAAGATAGCTGGAAAATCTCCCAAATACTTGAAGATACAACAACACACTTCTAAATACCACATGGGTCAAAGAAGAAATCTTAAGAGAAATTAATAAATGTTTTGAACTCAATAAAAATGAAAACACAACTTATCAAAATGTGTGGGGTACAACATAGCAATGCTTAAAGAGAAATTCACAGCATTGAATACATATACTAGAAAATAAGAAAGATCTAAAATCAATAATCTAAGGTTCCACCTTAAGAAACTAGAAAATAAAGAGCAAATTAAATGCAAAGTAAGCAGAAGAAAGAAATAATACGATTAGAGCAAAAATCAATAATATCAAAAACAAGAAACCAAAAGAAAAAAATCATTTCAACCAAAAGCTGGCCCTTTGAAAAGATTGCTAAAGTCAATGATCTTCTAGCCAGACTAGGAAAAAATAAGAGAAGAAGCAAATTATCAGGAATGAAAGGAGACATCACTAGAGATCCTAGGGACATTAAAAGGAATACTATGAAAAATTCTATGCCCACAAATTTGATAACCTAGGTAAAATGAACCAATTCTTTGGAAAACAAAATCTGCCAAAAGTCACACAAAGAGATAATCTGAATAGGCCTTTATACATATTTTAAAAAATTGAATCAACTATAAAATATCTAGGTAAACTTGAGAATGGCAATGACATTTTAGAAACTGCACCAAAAGCATGATCCATAAAAGAAAGAATTGATAAGTCTGACTTCATTAAAATTTAAAATATCACCTCTGTAAAAGAAAAAAATGTCAATAGAATAAGAAGACAAGCCACAGACTGGGAGAAAATATTTGTAAAAGACACAACTGATAAAGAACTGTTATCCAAAATGTACAAAGCACTTTTAAAACTAACAATAAGTAAAGGAATAGCCTTGAATTAAAAAATGGGCAAAATATCTAAACAGACACCTCACCAAAAAAGATAAAGATGACAAACATAGGCAAAAGTGTTCAGCATTAAATGTCACTAGGGAATTGCAAATTAAAACAGCAATGAAATTCCACTACACTTCTATCAGAATGGCCAAAATCTAAAACACAACACTACCAAATGTTGGCAAGAATGTGGAACAATAGGAATTTTCATTCATTGCTGGTAGAAATGCAAAATGATACAACCACTTTGGATGAAAGCTTAACAATTATTAAAAAACCTAAACATAATCTTATCATACTATCTAGCAATCACACAGCTTAGTATTTACCCAAATGAGTCAAAAATGTGTGTCCACACAAAATCCTGAGCAGGGATGTATATAGCAGCTTTATCCATAATTGCCAGAACATGGAAGCAACCAAGACGTCCTCCAGTAGGTGAATGAATAGATAAATTGTAGTATGGAATACTATTCAGTGCTAAAAAGAAATGAGCTATCAAGTCATGAAGACACATAATGGAAAGCAAAATGCATATTATTAACTGAAAGAAGCCAATCTGGAAAGGCTATATACTGTATAAGTCCAACTATATGACATTTTAGAAAAGGCAAAAACTATGGAGACAGTAAAAAGATCAGTGAATGCCAGGGGTTACAGGATAGAGAAGGATGAATAGGCAGAGCACAGAGGATTTTTAGAACAGGGAAAATACTCTGTATAACACTATAATGATGGATATATGCCAGTACATTTGTTAAAATCCATAAGATGTACAACACCAAGAGTGAACCTTAATGTAAACAATGAACTTTCAGGGATAATGAAGTGTCAGTGCAGGTTTATTTTGAACCATTGTGGGGCAAGGTGTCAATAGTGGAGGAGGTTGTGCCTGTGTGAGAACATGGAGTAAATGAGAACGTCCTGTACGGTCTGCGCAATTTTTTTGTGAACATTAAACTTCTCTTAAAAATACAGTTTATTATTTTTTTAAAAATCTGACTTAAGAGCTCAGCCCCAGTGACTTAATTCTTTTATGGACACTACATCACAGTCATTCTTGGACTCATTTGAGTGTTACAACACAAACATTATCAATCATCAACTCCAAAAGTAGTTCAGAAAAGTAGAACTTTGAAGGTTAACTAGTTTTAGAAGCATCTTAAACAAATTATTTTCCTCATATTTGCTTTTAATATAAGTGCAAAAGCAATTAATGATAAAATCAGTGCCTATTTAAGTGTGAAAAAAGTTTAAGTGTAAAATAATATTATAAGTGAGAACAAAGCATTTTCATTAATGCTTAACTGTAGATTTTTGTGCGATTTAAAATTAAAACGTTATAATCACTAAGATCTTATAATTAGATGAAATAAAGTAATGGCAGTGTAATGGTAAGGAGAGTGCTTTCTGGATAAGGATTTAGCTGTTGATGGTGATATCAATTATTCTTATGACTACAGAAAAAAGAATTTATGGGGAAAGTAAGTGAATTCCATTGGTAAGTAAAATATATAGAGGAAAAAACGGGTCAATCACCAGTTAGAAATATTTCTGTGGATTTGGGAGACATTAGTGTAGGTGTAGATAAAATTGTTTAGAAAAAGAAGGTAATGAAAATGAATAGAACAAAAGGTAAGGTTTTGATGAACTAGGACATAGAAAATTAAGAAGGGAACTATCTAGCATTAATTGAGGAATATCTAGGATTGTCATATAGTATCCAGATCCAAACTAAAACTAGTCTTTGTGAGCAGGTGACAGATCAGTGGGCAATGAAATATTCTAATTGGCTGTGAGAATTGGGTGATTTTTTTTCAAAACATAATGATATTCCGTTAAACTCACTATGTCCAATTAATATCCCAGTTAAAAATGAAAATACATGGTAAAATTTGAATCTTTCATAGGTTATTTTCACTAAATACCCAGAATATATATTTTTATACAGTTTTGTATGTACGTGCATAATGCCTTTAAAAAAAATCATTATGGTTGTGCCCCTAACACCAAGTATATAACAACCCTTATTGTGACGAACTCTAATCTCCTGTTTACTTGTCAGTTTTTCTTCATTAAAATTATCTGTTCCCAATTGTTCTAACAGAAATATAGCACAGTGTCTGACATGTAGTGGGTGCTCAATAAATGCTTTTTTTAAAAAAATAAATCAATGAACAATTTCTTAGGACTTAGGTAGATAAGGGCCATTGCCTGGGTTAGAGGAAAGAGCAGGAACTTTGGCACTACTTACAAGTCATATGACCTATTGAAAGTCACAAATGCTTTCCCAATTTCCCCATCAATAAAATACAGATAATAATATTACTGATATTGCAAGGTTGCTAAAAGGATTAAATTAAGTTTTATATGCAAATAGGTAACATAATCCCTGCACATAGTAGCTACTCAATAGATGGTAACTACTATTGTTATTATTAATATGTCCTTTTTGTGAGGGCCAAATTTTAACCACAGAGCTCCCTGTGGATTCCACTTCCTCTCCTTTGACATTAAGTAACACTTATAAGGAGTTGACTATATGAAAAATGATGTGATCCCTGTATGCAAAGGTCACCACAGATTAAAAAGTCCTTAATCATTCTCAGCCATGGTCTATCTACTCGCCAATAGTAATGAAGAAGAAATCATTTCGTAATAAAAATGTCATCTCATCCAATTGCATATATCCATTCTTATCCCACATTCTCAACTGATGAGCCCGTTGTTCCCACATAAATCCTAGGCTAAAGATAGAAACACTTTAATCCAATGTGGATACAGGGCTCTGAATTAAAGAGCTAATAATTCCTCTCTTTCATGAAACACTTCTAGCTGATTGCAGGCCTGATTCCTCAACCTGAGTTACAGATAGCCTATCTCTGACCACATTTTTGCTTCTGTCTTGCTTACTGTTTAAGGTTTGAACTCTGCTAATCTTGAGACTTCTGAGTTCAGGTAGTAGCTTGGACAAGAAATCTTCCTTTGGCTGTTTCTAAGTGACCTCTAGGGGGTTCCTAGACATACAGAGATTGTAGTGCTCACTCACCTCCTATACTGACAGCAGTACCCATAAATTCCATCTGTACAAAGATGGAGGCATGA
The DNA here is from genome assembly GCF_009873245.2 of Balaenoptera musculus. NCBI lineage: Eukaryota > Metazoa > Chordata > Mammalia > Artiodactyla > Balaenopteridae > Balaenoptera > Balaenoptera musculus. The sequence continues at coordinate 59,063,890 of NC_045801.1, read as the reverse complement.
AGTCAAAATAGGAAGGGAATGAAAGCTCTCTGACTAACAGCGTATGGGTAAAATCCTAAATCCTGAATCATATGGCATAACTAGATCAAGTACCTAAGAAAGCACCGTAAGAGAGAAATAATTCAAGTAGAGCTAAGTGCAGAACTAAAGATAGCCAGTGAATAAGTTAAGATCAAAACCCCAAGAAGAGTTTGGAAAATAATACATGAAATAATACATGATCTTCTTAAGTAATATTGAGGATCTATGAGCTATTTTTATGATTTTTTAAATTCAATAGCATTCAGTCACAATAAAAGAAATAGCATTTACTTCACTTAATGGTGTTAAATTAGTTAATTCTGAAAAAAAAAATCATTGAGGAAACTTAACCAAATAAGAACTATACAAGGTCATTCTCAAGAATAGTATTAAAGAACTTAGACTTAACAATTTTAAACAAAAATTTGCCTAGAATGATCTTCCCGTACGTTTGGCAATTTATTTGTAGCCATTAGCACTGGACACTGATACTAAGTAGAGTTTTCATCAGAACATTAATTCTACAGAAAGGACTGCTTTCAAGTTTTTTTTACCTTTTGACAGAATTGAAAAAGTTGGTCTATTCCAGCTGTCTGTAAAGTATTAGAAGCTTGTCCTTGACACTGTCTTTGCTCTGCAACTGGCATTTCTTTCTTTCATTCGTTCAATGACTTCTTGGAGGAAGAGTATCATCTTCTTAGCTTTATTTATCTATGAAGATCTAAAATATATAAGAGCAAAGGTCAAGAAAAAGACCACAGATCAAAAATTCAATAAAAGGCCAAAATTTACTAAACCAAAAAAATTGATGGAACTAAACTCAACTGGAGATCAGAGGTCAGGTGAAAGGCTAAACACAGATGAAAACAAAGAGGTCGACACAGTGAGCTGTGTCCCACCAATTCATTCAATTCCCATCCAAAGGACAAAGGAAGATACTTGTGCCCATTCCTTGAAGTTGAGGCAGCAAGATCTCTAAGAAAAATGCCCTCGTTTAATAAAGCAACATTACTGAAAAATACATTGGTGTCTCTAGCCTGTTGCTAATTCAGAATAGCAAGAATGAATACTAACAAATTCATGGATGTTGCTCCAGCTTTTTAAGCTAAGACTAACTTAACTCCAAGAACTTTAAAAATTACTGTTGACCTATGCCTTTTCTGCAGTCCTCCAAAAATTCAGTCTCCAAGGCATTCTTAGGAGAAAAGTGTTGGGTATGATACACATTTCTCTCTCCCAAGACATCAAACAAACTCTTTTGCTCGCAGAGCAGCCTCGCTGTTGGGTCTTTATCTGTACCCTGGGAATAGTAATGTTTGATATATAGGATTAATTGGTATAATATTCATAAACTATTTTGAGCTTCTCAGATAGAGGACTCTATAAATATGACATATTAGCATTACCATGATAGTAAGTAAAGGTACAGTTCCTATACAACTGAAAAATTGGTGATCTTACCAATCCATGGATTATGATTATGGCTATGTTTAACTACTGTAAAATGCATAGAATATATTATTGAAATGAGTCCTAAAAAGACTTTTTTCAGTTTGTGTGCTAGTAGAATTCTTTTGTACCCCAAGCCAAGTACAAATCTTTATAAAGGACACTAAAAATGGGCTAATTTTCAAGGGTTTCTGAGCACATATTAGGCATGTAACCTGGAGGATAAAGTGGTAGAAAGCTAAAACCTCTTATCTCTAAAAACTTCTACTACTTACTTATAAAATATAGCCCAGTGGTTCCCCTGACTTTTTTTCTCTCAAGGACTCCTGCTTTTTGTCTGTTATGCATATAGCATATGCATTATGAAATTCTTCATCTACTACATGAACATTTGTTACATGTGCTAATTGGTTCCTAATGAGTCAGAACTAATCAACATACTTTTAAATGGAATTGTTATATTGATATTACAATAACTACTATAGGAGCATCAATACAAGAAAATTATTTCCTTACCAGTGCATCTCATTGTGAGTAAATATGCTTTTTTCTTGTTCCCACAGAATAAGGTAAATACCTGTATTAGCTAAAATACTCCTAAACTAGATGACCCCCATTTTGAAATCAAGGCTACAATGGCTACATTTGATGTCAGGAAGACAACTCATAAAGAACACTTTTCTTGAGACACCGTTTAGGCAACACAGGGCTTAAGAAGTGGCCAGCACTGTTTTAATTGTACAATGCCCTAATTTTCACAAGAGCCCTGTGAGATAAACTATTATTATTCCCATTTTTACAGATAAGGAAACTGGGACACCCAAGGGTGAACTCATCCAAGTCATAAAATTAATAAGAAAAAGAGTCAAAATTCGTTGTATTCAAGAAGAATCCCAGTAGATGGGATTTACAGCATACACTACTAACTACCATACACACAGCCCTCATAGAGATGTGCAAAATAGACATAAGATGTAGCTAAATATAAGTTTAATAAGTGGGTGCCTAATAGTTGCAACTCCAATATGCAAGAAATATTCTGAGATAGGTCAGAAACTTGGACTTATATAAAGAAGGGAGAGAATCAAAGAAGGAATAAATAAAGCAGTCTCTGCATGACAATTTAAAAAGAAATTCATATTAAAAAGAAAAAAAATGAGTAATGACTCCTACAGATATCCAGCTAGTATTCATTAAACGTTCAAGTTGGTTGAGCTTCCATTTTCTTTTTGTGTATCTCCCAATGAGGAGGATAATGCATAAATTCTTCTTGAGGAAACTCAGTGCCTTCCTTATGCCTCACTCCCAAATCTTTCTCCAATCTATACCCAGTAATTACCAATACAAACTCAACTCCTTTCCTTCATTAGCATTAACATTAGCAAGCTCACCTTGAGAAGATATCAGGATCAGTCGAAAGAAGTCTTTATAATTTTGATCAGGTGAAGACCATCCTTTTAGACACTTAAGTGTGTTGCTATTGGAACACTGTACTCTTGATACATTCATCCAGTTGTAAATTGCCACGATGTGGCAGCCACATTAGAAAGCACTATGAGGGTGATGGGTGGTGGGAAGGAGATAATTAGAACACACTCCTGATTTTAAGTATTCATGAACTATAATAAAAAAAAATATAGGAATGTGAATGCAATGTGTTTTTTTACTGCAGCATTTCCTTGGGTCGAGCTTGAGTACAATGGTCCACCCATAACAGCAAAAAATAGCTCAAAACAGTCACCAATAAAGTCTGGCTGCATTATTTATAACCAACAAATCATAGCTTAAAGCAGCTATTGAAATATATTTTAACAGAAACTTACTTTTCAACTCCAAGTATCAGAACTTTTGAGGAGAGGATATTTGGACAGCTTCATGACTTTCCTTCCTTTCTCTCCTTTTCTCTTTCTCTCTTCTCTCTCCCTCTCTCTTTCCTTTCCTCCATCCCCTCCACTATTTTTTTGAATTTTATTTATTTCTTGGAAAAGATTAGACTCACCACTGGAAATGTCTTAACAGCTACTGTCCTTTTAATAAAATTTAATAATAATTCTATATATCACAAATGTCATTGCTTCAATGCTCAAGCAACAGAATTCTTTTGTTGCCTCAGTTTTGTAATATGCTATAAGTACACGCATGAAGAAGTAAAGAAGCATTGGTTATTCTTTAAAATAAAAAGAAAATGTAGATTAAATATGGAAATCTAGAAATATTTTCCTTTTAGTTTTTGAACACCAGATCAAAGTCATCAAGAAAAGCAATTCGTTGTCTTTTATAGAAACACCAAAACTCCTACTATTCTATCAAAGCATAACTTTACTAATTATTATAAAATATATTTGAGCCTTGGCATTTATTATGTCATATTTTATGTACTGGAATTATTTTAGAAATAAAGTGCTACGAGCTTTGGTTAAGTTGGTATTATATAGCTTGCAATGTTAACTGAACAAACAATAGCAGTATGAAAAATAACAATAAACATCTTAGCATGAATTGTATGCATGACCCTAATTTACAATAATTATTTGCCAAACTCACCATACTATAAGGCAAGTACCATGACTATCTTTTTGTGACTATCTTTCTGAAATGTGAAAAAGCAAATTATTATTCTCTCCTACATTCTCTGGGTTTTTATAGGCAAGTTCATTTCGTCTCCACTGTGAAATACCTTAAAAGGTAACATGGTATTCTGACTCTAGTAGTAATTTATTATACCCGTTAATCTTGTAAAATTGCCCTCTGGATGTAATAATTTGTTATTCTTTTATTAGACCTTCTTCTGCATACTGTGTTTATCATAAAGATGTCACCATTGTGATGCCTAGCAACCATTACAATGTTCTGGAGGTGTTCGCATATATTTTCCTGGGGGAGAGATCTGCGTGGTCCCTGCATGGGAGAGCTGTCAGTGTATTCTGATGTATGAGGATAAAAGGAACCCCTGCTGCAGACTCCAATAAGCTCAAGTCACTGCCTGAAAGCAGTGACTTGAGCATCACTATACTGTGTTAGAAAATGTGTCAATTATCACATGGACCGCCTAAGGGTATTGCCTGGGTCCAGGTCATAAAACCATCAAGACTGAAAGGGGAAAAATTGATGAAGAAGTAAGTGGAATTAATTGATAACAAGGAAGCCTGTATATGGAAGGTTCATTGTAACTCGAGACCCCCAAATTTCTGTCTGAGAAGCTTTCCTGTGGACGATCCCATGCGTAAAACTAAAGCTCTCTATCTTCTCTGATATAAAATATGTATAACTGGCATTTCAGACATTTCCTAAAAGCCAGTAGGTAGTTGTCAAACTAGTCAAGAAGCCATAAAAATTAAAATAAAATCATACTAATAACATTATAGTTGTTTTGCTATTATTGTGATTCTTAATATATGATGTTGCTGCTTAAATGTAAATACAGTAGGGACCATTTAAATATGTAGCCTAGGGCCCAAGTCATGAAAGCTGTATGCACCATTTATGCAGCTTTCTGTGCAGTTTACCCAGGGAAAAGGGAAAATACAGATTCTTCATACATTTACAGTAGTTTCTGAGCTGCTTCAATGACCCTCCCTTTTAAACTTGCTTGTGTTCACCTTGAATTACTAAATCATACTTAAGGCATTTCTATCAGATGAGTTCCTTTAAGAAATCACTATTCACTAGGAATAGGAATAATCATTAAAGAAACCATCTGTCTACAAAAGATGCTGAAACTACCAGCCAATCAAGCAGTTTTGCAGAAAAAATAAATGTTATTAAACAACAACAAAAATAAATCACTATTTGTTTGATAATATTGAGTAGGCTCAAAACATTCAGGCAGCCAGTCACACATAGATCTTGGGGAACCAGGATCACTGACTCAGACTTTTCAAAAGGAGCCATATCATTCTCAAAATATATTGTTAGGATGTAGGCACACAGACCAGAAAGTTATCTGTCACTTTATTGGAGATAAACAAAAAGTTTCCCCTATACTCAATTTTCAGTTTTATAAAGAACATATAAAAAGACATGGCCACTCTCACTTAAAATATAACAGGTGATGTATTTTTCATAATGATGGTAATGGTTATGGCGATGACAATTATAAGTGATATTTCCCAGTATAGATGTGTCTTCTGGCATAGGATGATTTCTTTGAATGTAAAACCAAATTTTGCATTAGATGAAGCCATATCAGGGAAAACTAACTTCATTAAAATATTTAACTAATGTAATGCCTTTCATCTCTTCAGTTTGAAGCATGTTCTCACTACTGGTCAGTATTCCAGTGAAGAAGGCAGAAGTCTTTCTAAGCCTTGTCTCTCATTTATTCTACCTTTGCATGAATTGGTATTATTTTTTCTGTATGGTAAAGTTAGACAGCAATGCAATTTTCAAAAGAGAGATTTTAAGTTTTTAATTTATACATTATATAATAAGTAGGAAAGTGATGGGCTCTGGAATACAGAAACACCTTTGCCATGTGCAATATAGATACATATATAGATATAAATATAGATATAGAGCTAGAGAGAGAGAGAGATATCTAAATTTATAGGAGCCTTAGGTTACATATCTTGAAAAGTGTGTAATATGATAATACCTGCTCGCTCTGCTTCATAGAACTACTATAAAAACCAAATGGAATAAGTGCTGTTAAAATGTTTTAGAAACTACAGTGTACCACAAAATATTAGTTATAATTAAATTATTTTAGTCTAGCACTATTATCTATTACTATTATTTTCAAAATACATTCAATTATTAATTGCCTAGGACTTTTGAAACAGAATAAATTCTTTCTTTTGATAGCTATATAAAACAAGAGAAAGGTTTTTCCAGGTAGATATCAGGTAATCAATTTACAAATTTTCTTCTTCCTTTCTTGATTATGATTATAGAAATTTGTTCTGAAATGGGATGGATTGCAAAGCTCTTTCCCAAATATATAAAAAATCCACATCTTGGCCTGGAACTATAGAATGTGAGTTTGGAGACAAGCTGGGTTCCATATCTTCAGAGGGATTCCATACAAAGTCAGCTAAGGCAAAGTAGGATAAGAGGGCAATGATTCTGTAATCTGAAACTCTGTTTCAAAGATAATGTTACACCAAATTCTATTCAAAAATAACAGCAAGAAATGTCTTTGGCTACTAAAATTGAATCGGACCTGACTTAATATTGTGGGGTATGGAAAATACAATTTAAAACACACCTGTTTGCTGTGGTTTTCAATGAAGAGTTTCCTTTATCTTATTGAAACAAATTTATCTTCTAGGGATATCACAGGAAAGAAATAGGCAACTCTTCAAACAAGATAAATGGAAACTTTGTAATGAAAACTTCTGTATCTCAGGTTTACAATACCCACTCATTTGTACCTGTGACATAATAGCTCATGAAGAAGGACTGTCTGTAGAAGAACCATGTTTTCTTAGATAATAAATAAAGAACATGCTGATATTCAAACTGGAGGCAACCTCTTGGCCATAGCAGAATTCCTTCTGAACTAGCTCTCTAATAATTGACAGAATGCAGATAATTCAATTATTAGAAAATACAACATGGTTTATCAGTTGGAATTAGATTCATCTCCAGTGATAGAAATCTGAAATAAAAGTAGGTAAAGTAAAGCCACTTTTTTCACTCTTTCACATAAACAAAATCTGGGAATAAACAGCTCAGGGCTCTCATGTGTTCCAAGATTAAAAGTAATCTGGGTCCCTTACATCATCAACATGTAGGTTTTACCTCATCGTCTATGATGGCTGTTCAAGCTCCAACATTTCAAATTCACATTCTAACCTAAAGGAGGGCTGATAAGGAAATGCACATTATTAGGACAAAATGCTAAGTTACCGACATGATTAAAGAACAGAGAATTTTGTTTTCTTTACATGCGTTATTTGAGGTTGGTTAAGCTGGCTGCTCTTCACTTCATCCACCTTTTCTCTTCACTATTCCTACTCTTAGTTTAAACAGCTGAACTTGGCACAGAGAAATGTCCATCTTGCAGCTCATAGGAGGGGGAAAACGTAGAACACACATGCAGTGTTTCGAGTCCTGAACCTAAAGGTGACACACATCAATCACTTCTACTCATCTTTTATTTGCAAAGAAGTCATGCCATAGCTACATTTAGGAGTGATTGAGGCTGAGTAATGCAATGTCTGCCTGGGCATCTACCTCCCAGCTACAAATGTATTATTACAGAAAAAGAAAAAATAAATTTTAGTTTATATTTATAAGTCTGATCCACAAATGATCTATACATTCCTTCTAAAGACACATGTGACAGACACACACCACACCTACATTTACTAGAACATAGGCATATGGCCTCAGCTAGTTAAAAGGAACCCTGGGAAATGCAGCCTTCATTGTGGGCAGCTGTGGGCCCAGCTAGACAAAAAGAAACACATTCTAGTAATAATAAGAAATAAGAAAATTGAGTCTTTTCTAGACCACACAGTCATGGTAAATATACTAAGCAAAGGATATTATAATTTTAATTTAAATCATAATATATAAGGAAAAGCATATTCTTAATGATATCAAAAGTAAAATGACTAAGGAACAGTAGAGCAAGTATATCCTCATGAATAAATAGAGATTTGCAAACCTAAACAGTTTAGATAAATTTTAATAACCAATTCAAATTGCTTTTGTTTAACAGCTAAAATCATTACCCTTTACATCATATTAATTGCTTCATTAATACATTCTTAATATGTCAGTTCATTTGCTTATCCAAATTAGTGGATTCCTCTAGAGAATTTACCATCCGTACTGTACTTTGGTCCATCTCCATAGAAATAATAACTAATGAGTTTGGGGCAATTCTCAAAACTATTGAACATATTTATTAATTTACTCACCTAATATTAATTGATACTTAATTAGCGTCAAACACAAATTTAGGCATTCAAGATTCAATAATATAAAAAAGTAAAAAGCCATAGTCCTATGGAGCTTGTATTACAGGAGGGAAAAGGGATTACAAACAAATACGCAAGTCCCTTACATATGAACTTTCAAGCTGCGAACTTTCAAAGATGTGAACTTGCATTCCATCAACGTCAAGCGTTAGTGAAACTGCAGCTTGCCCTTTGTCTCCTATTGCTGACAGTCCTTCATTTCTACCATCTCTCACCTCCTCTCCCTCCTCCAGTCAGTAACTCTTGTTGCCTGTTCACTCGATGCCAGCCTCTTTATGCCAGGTGTTGTACTGAATTACTGTAATTTTCAAGGTACTGTACTGTAAGATTAAAAAGGTTTTCTTTATTTTTTGTGTTTGTTTGTTTTTATGTATTATTTGTGTGAAAAGTATTATAAACCTATTACAGTGCAGCACTATATAGCCGATAGTGTTAGCTGGGTGCCTAGGCTAACTTTGTTGGACTTAAGAACAAATTGGACGTACGAACGCACTCTCAGAATGGAGTTCGTTCGTATGTAGGTGACATACTGTACTGTACGGCACATTATTTGCAAATTAGGGCTACTTAAAAATAGGAGGACATAGAGTGATGAAGTGAGGTAGGCATTCTTATTATTAGTGCAATGAGGAAAAGCAGTTTTGATAAGGATGATATTAGGAAAGAGATCAAAAGGACTGATGTAGAAAAAAGGTGAGTTAAGTGAGTTATAGAAGATCCAGAGATGTGGACTAGCACAAAATCATGGGAATGTTTTAGGACATACTAAGGATGCCACATTTTATTCCAAGTAAGATGGGAAATGCTAAGGTGACACTAAGCATAGAAATTACTATTTTTTCTTTTAATGCAACAGGATTACTCTGGCTCAGAGTGACCAGTGAGGAGGATATGGCAATAGTCCAGATGAGAGATGATGAATGATGTTGCCTTTGAGATGTGGTCAGATACGGGACAAAGTTTGCTGATGGTTTGGATGTGGTGTGAAAAACAATAGAAGGAATCTAGTTTGACCCAAATACTCTGAAGCAATTGAAGGAATGAATGGAAGTGCCCTGACCTGGCATGGTAAACTGGCAAAGGATCAGCTGTGGAGGGGAAATTGAGAGTTAGATTTCGGGCATGTTAAGTCTGAGATATATTTCTATCTGTGCAGCCTTGAGCAAGTAAATATATTGGAAGTAACTATAATTTGGGAGTAATAATATAGTCAACCTCATGGAGTTTTTATGAGGATTAAATTAGTCATGACATGTAAACCTTTTAGAACAGTGCCTAAAACACAGTAATGGCTCAATAGGGTTAGAATAATAGAAAAATGTAAATGGCCAAAGAGATAATTGGGGAAAGAAGTTGGGCATATGAGTCTAGATTCAGAGGGGAGATCAGGGCCTAGGGGTAGAGTTGGGGGAGATTTAGCATCTGGACAGTAGTTAAAACTGTGTGAGTAGATGAGATGAGCTAGTTATTAAATGTAGATAGAAAAACAAGGATGTTTCGTATCAGATATTTGATACTTGGACAAATCCCGTGTTTATAACTGAGGAAAATGAGGAGGACCTAGTAAAGTAAATTGAAAAGGACTAACCACTGAGGAAAGAGGAGATCCTAGTAAACAGGAAGTATGACTTTATGTTCCCAACAAGACATAAAGTATGCCAAAAAGACCAAGATTAAATTAATAAATGAAGCAAAATGGTGTTTTCTTTTTTTTATTAAAGTATATTTGATTTACAATATTAGTTTCATTGTATAACCTAGAGATTCAATATTTTTATAGATTATACTCCATTTAAAGTTATTACAATGTAACAGCTATATTTCCCTGTACTGTACAATATAACCTTATTGTTTATTTTATACTAGTAATTTGTATCTCTTAATTCCATACCCCTACCTTAACCCTCTCACCTCCCCTCTCTCCACTGGTAACTGCTACTTTTCTCTCTACATCTGTGATTCTGTGTCTGTTTTGTTATATACATTATTTGTTTTATTTTTTAGATTCCACATGTAAGTGATAACATACAGTATTTGTCTTTCTCTGACTTATTTAACTAAACATAATGATCTCTAGATCCATCCGCAATGTTGCAAATGGCAGAATTTCATTCTTTTTATAGCTGAGTAGTATTCCATGGTATATATTTACCACATCTTCTTCATCCTTTCATCTGTTGGTGAACACTTAGGTTGCTTCCATATCTTGGCAATTATAAATAATGCTGCTATGAACACTGGGATACAGGTAGCTTTTTGAATTTGTGTTTTCATTTTCTTCAGATAAATACCCAACAGTGGAGTTGCTAGATCATATGGTAATTCTATTTTTAGTTTTTTGAGGAAACTTCATACTGTTTTCCATAGTGGCTACACAAATTTACAACCCCACCAATAGGGTACTATGGTTTTCTTTTCTCTACATACTTGCCAACACTTGTTACTTGTAGACATTTTGGTGATAGTCAGGAATGATGTGATATCTCACTGTAGCTTTGATTTGCATTTATCTGATGACTAGTAACGTTGAGAATTATTTCATGTGCCTGTTGGCCATCTGTATATCTTCACTGGGAAAATGTCTATTCAGGTCTTCTGCCCATATTTTAATTGGGTTCTTTGTTTTTTTGATATTGATTTGTATGAGCTCTTTATATATTTTCATTTGTCTCGAGGTATTTTTTGATTTTCTCCTTGATTTCATCATTGACCCATTGGCTTTTTAGAGGCATGTTTTTATTCTCCACATGTTTGTGCTTTTCCCATTTACTTCCTGTAATTGATTTCTAGTTCCATACCGTTGTGGTTGGAAAAAAACTTGATGTAATTCCTATGTTCTTAAATTTGTTGAAACTTGCTTTGTGACCTAGTATGTGATGTATCCTGAAGAATGTTCCATATGCACTTGAAAAGAATGTGTATTCTGCCCTTTTCTGGATGGAATGTCCCATAGATATATTAAACCCGACTGGCCTATTGTGTCACTAAGACCACAGTTGCCTTATTGGTTTTCTGTCTGGAGGATCTGTCCATTGATGTAATTGGGGTGTTAAATTCCCTACTACTGTTGTGTCGTTGTCAATTTCTTCCTTTATGTCTGTTAATATTTGATGTACATATTTAGGTCCCCCTGCAATGGGTGCATATATGTTAACGATGCACTATCCGCTTGTATTGATCTCTTTATCATTATATATTACCCTTCTTTGTCTTTTGTTATAGAATTTGTTTTAAAACCTTTTTTGTCTGATATGAGTGTTGCTATCCCCACTTTCTTGTTGTTTCCATTTGCATGTAATATCTTTTTTCATGCCCTCACTTTCAGTCTGTTTGTCTTTAGTTCTGAAGTGAGTCTCTTGTAAGTGGCATACAGATGGGTCTTTTGATTTGAGCATTTAGTCCATTAACATAAAATAATTATTGATAGATATGTATTTATTGCAATTTTATTACTTAACTTCCAATTGTTTTTTTTTTAGTTCTTCCTGTTCTTTTCTTCTTTTAGTTTAGTCCCTTGCAGTTTGATGATTTTATTTAGTGGTATGCTTATGTTCATTTATTTCTTGTTTTTGTGTATCTATTGCAGGTTTTTGTCTTGTGGTTACTATGTGGTTCTTATATGTTGACCTATTTGTTTTAAACAGGTAGTTCTTTGAGTTCAAACATATTCTGAAAGATCTGCATTTTTTTACTCCCTTCCCACTTTGTGTTTCTGATGTCATGTTTTACATCTTTATGTTTTATCTCTTTACTAATTACTATAATTTTTCCTGATTTTATAATTTTTTGTCTTTTAATCCTTGTACTAGCTTATATAAGTGGTTGATCCTCAGCCTTTACTAGATATTTGCTTTTACTAGTGTGGTTTCTCCTTTCCTACATATACTTACTTACTTTTCTTTTCCACTTAGAAAAAAGCCTTTAACATTTCTTTTAGGGTCAGTTTAGTATTGATAAACTCTTTTAGCTTGTGCTTGTCTCAGAAGTTCTTTATCTCTCTCAGTTCTAAATGATAATCTTGCTGGGTAGAGTATCCTAAGTCTCAGGTTTTTCTCTTTCAGCTCTTTAAGTATATCTTGCCTCTCCCTTCTGGCCTGCAAGTTTTCTGCTGGAAAATCAGCTTATAGCCTTATGGGGATTCCCTTGTATATGACTGTTTGTTTTTCTCTTGATGCCTTTAGAATTTTCTCTTTAACTTTTGCCATTTTAATTATGATATATCTTGGTGTGGGTCTCTTTGAGTTCATCCTGTTTGGGACCCTCTTTGCTTTCTGTACCTGGATATCTGTTTCCTTCTTCAGGCTTGGGAAGTTTTCAGCCATAACTTCATTGAAAACATTTTTAACCCCCTTCTCTCTCTCTGTTCTTCTTTTGGGACCACTATAATGCAAATGCTGGTACACTTGATGTTATCCCAAAGATTCTTTAAATTGTTTACATTTTTTTAAATTTGTTTTTCTTTTTGTTGTTCTGATTGGGTGATTTCCATTGTTCTATCTCCCAGATATCTTATGCATTCTTCTGTACCACCTAGTTTTCTATTCCTTCCTTCCAATGTCTTTTCCATTTCATTTATTGTACCCTGCAGTTCTGACTAGTTTTTTATATATATTTTCTACTTCCTTGTTAAAATTCTTTCTGTTCATCTGTTTTTTCCCTAATTCAGTTAGCATTCTTAATATTAATTTTTTTGAATTCTTTATCCTGTAAATTGTTTATTTCTGTTTTATTATTTGTTTTTTCAGGGTTTTTATCTTGCTATTTCAGTTGAGACAAATTCCTCTGTTTTCTCATTTTCCTTATCTTTCCCCGTCTATAAAATTAGGTGAAACACTCACCTGTGGCAGTCTTTAAAGTGTGTCCTTATGTGGGAGTGTCTTTATACAGTCTGCATGTGCCCAATGTCTTTACTGGCAGAGCTGAATTTGATGTGAACACAAGTCAGGTCTTTCCTCAGGCTGTGCTGACAGCTATCACCTTGGTAGGATATAAGGCTGGAGTTGGAGGTGCTAGGGCTGGAGCCAGGTGTGAGGAAGGGCTTCTCCTCTGCTCAGTGGTCATCAGAACACCAGCACCCTCAACCCCAGAGGGAAGCAGTGCTGGAGCAAGAGGGGTGGTGTGGCTGCTCAGCAAAGCTCAGGGTACAGGTTGTGGTGGTCAGGCTATCATCAGAGACCTGGTCTGTCAATCACCAAGAATGGCTGCCCCCTCCATGTTCAGACTCACTTAGGGTTTGAGTCACCAACAGCATCTCTCAGCTGAGCATTTTCCTCAGTCACAGCAGCCCTCATTCCAGTGTGGAGCTGCAACACAAGCAAACTGTGCTGGAGTGTTTGCTGAGCTCAGGCTGGGCCACACACCAGGGTGATCATGGAAAACCAGTCAGCCAGTTGCGTGGTTTCAATCCAGCCCCTCCTCCCTGCTTCAGGAGCAAGCAAGCATTTGTGCACTCCTCACGAGCAGAGTCCAGACTTCCCACAGTCCTCCTATTAGTCCCACTGGCCCTTCAACCAGCCAAGGGAGCTCTACCTTCCTTTGTCGGATGCCAGGGCTGGAGTGCCCAAAATGTGGCTTGAACTGCTTCCTCCAGGGAAGGTCTTCATCTGTTTAATCTCCCTTTTTCCTCTGGGTCTCCTCCCAGGGGCACAATCCTGACCTGATCACTTCTCTTTCCTTCCTACCTGATTCTCTGTGGATCTTTCTTACAACCTTGGTTGTTCAGAAGTCTTTCTGCTTGTCTCCAGTTAGTTTACATGTAGAAATATTTTTGATGTATTCATGGAGAAGGTGAGCTCCATGTCCTCCTACCCTGACATCTGGATTCCCTTCTTCCCAAAATGGTATTTTCTTATTGAACCACTCAAGTCAAAGGGACTGAGATTTCACAGGCATAATTTGTTCTAACTGAATCCACATTGGCAAAATATGACTCCTGCCCCCTATTTTAATTCCATCTTAGAAACATTTGTATTAAAAGAGTGAAGGAAGTCAGAAAGAGAAAAACAAATACCGTATGCTAATGCATATATATGGGATTATTTTTTGAATTTTTGAATTTTATTTTATTTACTTTTTTATACAGCAGGTTCTTATGAGTTATCCATTTTATACATATTAGTGTATACATGTCAATCCCAATCTCCAAATTCATCCCACCACCATCCCACCCCACCACCACTTTCTCCCCTTGGTGTCCATACGTGTGTTCTCTACATCTGTGTCTCAATTTCTGCCCTGCAAAATGGTTCATCTGTACCATTTTTCTAGGTTCCACATATATGCGTTAATATACATTTGTTTTTCTCTGACTTACTTCACTCTGTATGACAGTCTCTAGATTCATCCATGTCTCTACAAATGACCCAATTTTGTTCCTTTTTATGGCTGAGTAATATTCCATTGTATATCTGTACCACACCTTCTTTATCCATTTGTCTGTCGATGGGCATTTAGGTTGCTTCCATGACCTGGCTATTGTAAATAGTGCTGCAATGAACATTGGGGTGCATGTGTCTTTTTGAATTATGATTTTCTCTGGGTATATGTCCAGTAGTGGGATTGCTGGGTCATATGGTAATTCTATTATTAGTTTTTTAAGGAACCTCCATATTGAATTTTAAAAAGCAGTGCTGATGAACCTAGTGGCAGGGCAGGAATAAAGACGTAGATGTAGAGAATGGACTTAAGGGCATAGGGATGGGGAAGGGGAAGCTGGGATGAAGTGAGAGAGTAGCATTGACATATATACACTACCAAATGTAAAATGGAAGGCTAGTGAGAAGCTGCTGCATAGCACAGGGAGATCAGCTCAGTGCTTTGTGACAACATAGAGGGGTAGGATAAGGAGTGTGGAGGGAGGCTCAAGAGGAAGGGGATATATGTATAAATATACATAGAGCTGATTCACTTTGTTGTATAGCAGAGACTAACACAACATTGTAAAGTAATTATACTCCAATAAAGATGTGAAAAATAAATAAATACATATTTTTTTTAAAATGTACCTTAAAATTTTATCAGAGATCTATATCAAGGCTGCATGTTTAGTCTTCAAAAGTCATCATAACATATGACATACGCCCCTATTTAGTGTTCTAACACCACTACATTCTACAATATACCAAAGATTACCAGGGGTTTTTCTCTGTCTATATTTTGTACTCAACTACATTTAATGATTTTTATTTTGTTGTATCTTACCTTACTATTAGAGAATCATTCCAATAAATTGAGAAGGTAGAAACAAGAAATCATTTATACATAATATAATAGCTATAATACCTATTATAGGTATAATAGCAACACATATATATACATAAACAATATATATAAACTATGTATAAAACAAATTTATATTAATGTCTTCTTAAATATGTTTATATATGTCTTGACAAGTTGCCACCACTTACAATCATTCTGGAATTTGGAAGTCCTTGAAAGTTTAGTTTATGGCCAAGAGGAAAGCCATTATTTTTCAAAATCAAAAATAGTTTTGATTTTTATTTGTAGTGAAGTGTGTGCGTTGTTGTATTTTATCAAACTAATTTTCTCAGTATTGGTTGTTGTGCTTTAGAGGTGACAGTTATGAAGTCTAAACAATCTCCAATCTTCCAGACAAAACATCTATGTCAGAGCGTGGTACCTTGGAGGGCTCAAAGTCCAAAATGTAATGGACCAGAAGCAACTAGTGACTTAGGAATGATTGGAAAATGTTATTTTCCTTCAGAAGGGCAAGAATTCAGTTTAATTTACCAGGAAAGGTAATTTAGAAATAATACTGCAGTGTCTATGTTCATGTACATGTAAGCAACCAAACACACACAAACACACACACACTCACACATATTAAATATATTTCTAAAAGGTAAACTAGGACAAGAATGGATGCTGTCAAATACAGTAAGATCATGCATTTAGTATCCAAGAGAATAGTGCCAGAGATAGAGCATAAAGGAAAATGCTGAAGTTAAATATAATGTTATAGACTAAGAACTCCTTTGCTCTAATCAACAACGAGTAGTCCAGAGATCTTCCAGTTGCTCAACCACATGACCTAAGGTGACAGAAGATTCATAGCAAACTAAAACCAGCTGGATGTACATGTAGAGTACCCACTAACTGACTGAATCCTTGAATGGATGTACAAACACAAATATATGTGTGTGTACACTGTGTGTCTGCTTCCTCTCAACTCCCCTCATTAGGTGGGATAAAGGCTCAGGCACAGGTTTAATGTAGTTGCTAGTAAATATGGTAACTATTTTCCTTCACTAAACTTACAAAAATTCTTTGAATTTTATATCAGGAACTAAATTTGTAATGGAAAATGATGTTTGATGGTGTTTAAATGCAGAGTATGTCACTTTATAAAGCATAGGACTCTTTTAAGTTATTTTTTTTTAACTTCTTGACATGTGTCACAATTTGGAATTCTGCTCTCATGGGATAAATGCCAGATTACATGGTGTAGTATTTTTATCCTCTGTACTTTCGCTGTAGAAGCATACAACATCAAAGGAAAGGCAGATCACTCACATCAGCAGAAAATGGAATAGGACTATAATATGCTGGCTTTGATCTTGCCTTCTAGTAATTATCTTGGCTACATGCATGCATTGAGAGTAAGATTTGAATTAATAAGACCAAGAAATCCTAGAAAATGTAAGAGGTATCCCTGAATATAAACTTCGCCTATCTTCAACATGATAGATTGCAATGGAATCTACAGAGTTGTGAGTTGTTTATTTAAAGCATTAATCCTGAAATGTTATTCTCTCTTAAACTTGTCACCGTTGTATTTAATACAGCAATCTTGGCAATTAAGACATTATTACTTATAAATCCAACTCACCTCTAGTAAAGGCTATTTAGCTAACATACATCTGGTTTCATATGTTTTCACATAACAGGACCTAAGGTAAAAATTATTACATTTATTTTTAAAGTCGTTATCATAGCTCCGGCCACTATCACTGAAAAAGTTCAATATTGCCTTAGGAAAGATAGTGCTTTTGATATGGAAAGTAAATCAAGTCATCAACATCTGCATAGGATTTATGCAATAGAGTGAGAAGATATTATATTCTGAGCCAGTCTTTTCATTTCCCATTTGTTTGTTTACCAGTATTTATTGCAACATTTGGTTGAGAGGATTCTATTTTTCCCCTATGTGAGTAAAAATCACCATGTCTACTAGAAGCTAAAAAGGTGGCTATGTTTCAGAAATATCAAGGGCTAACACTCTCTAGAGATTAGAACGCTTTTAGCAGCAAAATATTTCTGCAATATTTGAGGATTCAGTTCACTTTTTAACTGATTAACTACCAAGTGTGAGAAGCATAGTACTCATCTGACACCAAACAGTAGGTGTTTTGCTTGTATAAAACTGTCTCAACAGACACTGTGTATTAACCTAACTGGAGACTGCTTCACCTACAAAAATATCAAGACTGCTATTATAAACTTGATAACTAATCTGTACCTGAAATAAATGGGAACCAGTGTATTTCATTTGTATCTACCAAATGCAAGTTAAACGCACATGAATAGAGCCCTAAGCTAGAATAATAGGGAAGCAAGCCTCTGCCCCCTTCCACATCATACAAAAAGACGTTTTAAATCTTACAAAGCAAGGGTAGAGACCATTTGTGTAGCAAACTAACAAAGAACAAAATTCTTTGAAGAAACCTTCTCTTGGGATTGAAAATAATTCCTGATTCTCTATAATGATTCAAACTCATTTTGTAATAAATGAGGGTTGAGAAACAGGATTTCCTTCAAAGAAAACAGCAACCACTGTTTTTATGGTTTTTTGTGTTTTTTTTAACTGTTGTGAATTCTATTTTGTGGTACAAGCAATAATAAAAGTATTTACTTCCTAAAAGTGGTGTTTAATTGGATCTAGTGACTTTTCAAGAGGGCTGAGTATAGAAGGTACTCTTTAACTGATGTTTATATATATGTTCTGCCAGTAAAGTTGAAAATAATGAACAGTCCAGAGTTGTGATAGGAAATGATACATCTTCTTCTTCCTTATCACAGACTCATATTCCTGATTTGCTCTAGCACATGTTGCAAATTTGCCTCTGTTTGATTATCTGTAAATTGGGACAGGAGCCAAAGAGGAACCCAAGTCCAGTGAAAAGTGAGGCTTTGTTTGCACCCACCTCCTAAGTGCTGACAAGCAAGAAGATCATTCTTATCAACATGTGCTAGCTTCCCAAGTTTTATCTTTCACTATGGGTAAAATGAGAGACGTTGGAAGTTTACAGACCAATGGTTAGCGAAACAAAAGGAAGCATCCAATCTTCAGCAATATGAAAGTATCTTAAAGGAAAGATGAATCTTATCACTACTGAAGCTGAGGTGCTTAAAGAACTTGTTAAATTAGGGGAGAAAAAGGCATGTGAGCAGGTGTACCATCAGGATCAGAAATATTCATTAAAAATAGGGCACATGTATCATTAAATAGGCTATCTACGCAGAAAGGAGTGAACCTCAGCAATCACAGTTGGCCTCTTACTGCAAAATTCATCTGGTCTCAGTAGCTTGCAGCCCTGCCAACCAAAATTCTGAAAACTGTGTCTTTTTCCCCTCTCCCACGTCGCCAAGTTCCTTGCAGTTTTAAGTGCTGGAGAAAAGGTCACTGGAGTTAAAGCAGTGGCTGGGAGGACTTCCCATGTAAGCAAAGCCCATTCCCAGTGGCTGTTAGATGTTCGTTTTTCCAGCTGAATGAAATCCAGCAGGGACAAACTTGGACTGAGGCTCACATCAACCCAGTCCCTTTAGCAGGGCCCAGATATTATTAAAGTCAGGTGATCGAGGGAGCAGTGTGTGTCAGCGTCCATCAGCCTGGGAAGTGCAACACACCTTTCAGATCTGGCAAGGCATTCAGCTTGGCTGTGTGTTCTTACCACTGCCTAACAGTGTTTGAGCACAAGAGTTCTCTCCTTGTGCACTGAACGATTGTGGTACACTCTTCCAACAGAAGGAAATATAAGACATCCAGAGTGGTTTAGGAACAACAAACTTCCTTCTCTGATTTTCACTTGAACATAAAATATATTTAAAATGCCTGAAGTTATTTTGTACCAGAAATGTACTGATTTCAATATCAGCCCCAGAGATAAAAGTAAATGATTTCAGTAATAGAACATGGTGGTGCAAAAACCCCTCAACAAACAACAGCTCCGTCATGATCTCTAAGCCTATCAATTACATTTTATTATTTCTGAGTTGTGGTATTGAAAAAAATTTAGTGTGAGGTTGTCTATTTCTTCAGAATGCCTAAAACAAAGAGGCTTTCCTGCAAATGACAGACTGTAATTCCCATATTCCTACAAATCTCTTTCATTTCCTAAATAAACAATAGAAATTTCTATCTGAGGTCTTTGTGACCTGATGACTCAGCTAGTAATTTAAACTCCTTGTGCCTCGTGTAAGAAACATTTTGGAGACCTGTGGATTTAAGGGTCGTGCTGGGAGAAACAGCCGTTCCAGAAGGACAATGGGTGAGTTTTCATTTCCACTAATCTTGTGCTATATGGGTTGATGGTTGACTCTCTTGCTTTATGTGAATAATCTGGGGAGAAATAGAACTTAGTGGAAGCTTCCATTCCAGCGTTTATTCCTCTGACTTTGCCCACGCACTTATACATTTCCCTTAAAATACAGGCTCCAGGGACATTCTATTCTGGGCTATCTAAGGATAAGGGTGTATGATTGTTTTCTTGTGGCTGCCAACCGCATGGCATCATTTCATAGATATAATTATGACCCTGATTTAGGGCTTTACTACTGAAATGTTGACGATCTCGTTCCCACACCAGCTGAGATAACTTTTTGGGGGGAGGAAATTTCATCCATAATAGTCATTTAAAAAATTAAATATAAGATTAAAAGAGATTATAATTTTAAAAATTTTGAATCCTGACCTGAAGTTAAAAAATAATTAATAAATACAAAAAATAGTTACCTCTCCGACCTTCAGGATGATGTTACTAAAAGATGCATGATAGTCATATTAAAATCTCAAGAGATTTGTGACTCCATCAAAAAATGTAACTAGAAAGTTTGAGATCAGGAGTGTATGTACCTGAAAAATTATATACAAGTATCTTACGTTCACTAAAAGAAAACAGGAAAGAGCAAACTAAAGAGAATAGCTATGAGAAGTTATGCATTTTGAAGTACTTATAATTAATTTTTATTTGCCAGACACAGGACATTTTTCAGGATTTTCTTCTACAGAATTTAAACAGAAATCCTTGTAAATTTTCTCCTTTTAGTGGGTTTTCTGGTAGATAATGTGCATAATGCCAAAATGCTTTGTTTACTTTATAAACTATAAATCTATAACTAAAATGTTTCACTAAATTTATACCCTAGGATACAGATAAGTTTGTATTCTGCCTCTTTGATCCTACTATAGTTTGGAAAAAGTAACTTGAATATTTGATATGAAATAAAGGCTTTAGATGACCATTAATTAGCCTATATAACTGAATAGTTATTTCGCAAATAACCTTGATATAGCACTAGTTTTATCTGTGATAATTTTTGGCCAAAATAGTCTTGGCCCTGCTGACAGGTTGCTGGCCCATTCTCTCTCTGAAAGAACCAGTCCAAATGCAAGGTTCTATCTTTGTCTTCTCTCACTCTGACCTTGGGCCTAGTATGATTGGCACTTAATAAATAAAATCTATAATTTAAATTAATACAGGGAGATCACCTCATGTAAACAATGTAAATGTATTAAACAAAAACAGAAGAAATCTTTTTCAACCAGTGTGAGTGCCCTGGGTATGTTCAATAAAAACAGTCAAGCAATCAAAAATAATAATACACAATTTCCATCTCTCTTGTACCTCAGTGTAGAAAATGTGTATAGGGACTTATTTCTGATGGTCAACCATTTTCTGAAATAGTTCCAGTCTGTGCCCTGGAATTCTCACACAGCCCATAGGTTCTCCAGATCCTCTGATGCATCTGGTAATCTAAAGAGATTAATGGTATTCTCTGTAGAAAGCCCTCAACTTGGTCTGGAACTTGAGGTCAGGCTATAGTAAGGTTGTGTAAGCAAATGCTGTCTTTTTAATCTGAGTATTCCTTATTTACTCTGGAGTAAACCATTAGGTAATTCCTAAAGAGTTAGGAATTTTGGTAACATTTACCAAAGAACATTTACCTTGATTCTTTTATGTCCTATCTTTTTTTGCTAAATGACCTTATTTATTTATTTATTTATTTATTAAATAACACATCCATTATGCCTTGTTGTCTTTGCAAAATAGGTCATATCCTCTTGTGACTCCTTTCAGATTTGAATTGCTGATCTATGTGTGCTCTTAGTTTTATGATCTTGGGTGAATTCTAGTGCTGTTCAGTTCACAAAATATTTATGTGTCGCATCCTAATGCTTGGCTTCTAAGAAAAATCATTGAAAAAGATGAATGGAGTACTTGACTTTATAGTACTTAGGGTCTAGTGAGAAACAGACAAGGAAACAAAAAATTAAAACACACTGTGATAAAAGCTATGTTGAGGACAGCACAGGATTTCATGGGAGCACGTCACCCAGTAGAAATCTGGAGGCTCAGCAATATCTTGTTAGAGAAAGTAGAAGTCTAATTTGAAATCTGAAGGATCAAATGAACCCTGAGGTGGGGTGAAAGGGGAGTGACTCATTGGAGGGTAGAGCAGCCGGGTTATAAAGTGAAGGGTACAGTAGATGATAGGGTAGTGCTCTAGGCAAAAGATTCAGCAAAAAGCCCTAACACAACAGGAACTAAGTGCAAGAGATGAGACATCTGGAATCAAGTAATTCAGGGTCTTAAAAGCTAAGTTGAAATATTTAGACTTCAGTTAAGAGCTATGGAGAGCTACTGAAGAGTATTTTAGGAGAGTGGTGACGTGATAGGATTTGTGTTTTAGGAAAATCACTTTGACAGGGGTGTGTGTGTGTAACAGACAAGAGGAAGACAAGACAGAGAGAAGGAAAGCAAAACAACAACAACAAGATGGAATAATAGGGAAGGAAGAAATCTCGGGTTTACACAGGAAGCGGGACATCCTATCATCTGGCCGTGGACGGCAGAGATAAGAATGTACAGAGATACTCAAGTCAATACCTGAGGGCCTCTATCTTCTCAGCAAAGAGCTATTATAATACACTAAGAGAATTAAGTGTTAAATAAAGTTAAAAGATCAGGTAGATTAGAAAATGTGGGTTTGTAGCAGTAGCAGTCTTCAAAGCTGTTGTATTTTTTCCAACAGTTCACTTAGTTGCACAGGTATGTAAGATGAAAAGGGTGACTCTGTACTTGATTTAGAATTGTGTTCTACAAGTGGAGGACGGAAGAGATCGAAGACGTAAGGGATTGATAGGTGTATGGTTCTCATGACCACCTGCGCCAGGGACAAACTCAAATACATGTCGGGGCTGGAGATAAGAGCAAGTTAGCAGCGTGAAGGTACGTTAAGCTTTCATAGTGATTAAGGACGGCTCTGCCTAGTTGTACTACCATCTGGCACCCTTCACAAAGATGGAGAAATGGGTAGTTTATGGTCCCTGAACTCCTGAGCACTACAATATAAGCTCAGTAGAGATGTGAGAGCAAAAACAATTGCTGATGAGTGGGGTGAGGTATGTGGAGAAAGTTGTAGGAGGGGTAAGTAGAAAATGGAAATCATTAGAGGTACCACTAAGTGAGAGCATGTGAGAGTCAGAATGATTATATAGTTTTGAATAAAGATGAAGGAATTAAGAGTCTGATTTTTTGGATCTGATGGCATTTCTAGATGACAAATCCATGATATTCTCATGGGAATGGAGGGCTGAACTGAGTGTGTAATCTGTGCATCTGTAAGTGCATGAGTGGATGGGTGGGTGGGGTTCTCAGGGAAGATCAAAGCCTGAGCATCTGAGATTTTCTGTGTGGGTGTGGATGTGTCTAGATAGTGTTTTATAAAATTTGTACTTTTGCAAATGTAGAGGAATAGGAATCAGATTTTCTAACCACCACCCGGGAAAGACAGGCGTATTTCTCCCTGTGTGTGATATTCCTCCAATGAACTAATAAGATTCTGTGGCCTCCGACTACAAATCAAATTTTCTGTAGGTTCCCCTCTCTGGAATAGCTGTTTGGGCCATTTGCATAAAAAGGTAAGTATCCATCAGAGAAGAGGACAATTTTGTGTTAATAAAAGATTGTTTCTATCAAGTTAAAAAAAAAAGTTAAGAACCATAACTGTGGACGGTTGGATGGACAGCCCGTATGAGGAGTGATGTCACAGAACATGGTGTCTGGGTATCGCAAAAGGCAACACAAATCCTTAACCAGAGAGCAGTTACCAGGAAAGTAGTAGGCGGCAGCTATGAGGGAAAGTAGTGTGGTGTGTGGGGTAGGACATGTGGTC
Source organism: Balaenoptera musculus (assembly GCF_009873245.2). Classification (NCBI taxonomy): domain Eukaryota; kingdom Metazoa; phylum Chordata; class Mammalia; order Artiodactyla; family Balaenopteridae; genus Balaenoptera; species Balaenoptera musculus. Next base: position 59,040,074 of record NC_045801.1, on the reverse strand, counting down.
TGAAACCCGTGATTAGGAAGTGAGAGAAAGCCTTTCCTACCTTTGGATCCTGTGATAAATAATTAGTTAAGGATGAGTATAAGAGTGTTTACTATTGCATAAAGTTTCAAAATATTCCTTGGGAAGGACTGAGAGGGAGGAAAGCAGAAGCAGGGAAGATGAAGCAAAGAAACACGGGAGAATAAACAGGACAGGCAATAACTCCAGAGCCTAGAAGTTTCAACAGTGACCAGGGATTATAGGAACAGGAGATGTGATGTAATTAGATTAAATGCAATTAGCAAATAGTGTTTGAAGTTAGTCAAACAAAGGAATTAAGGGAGTTTCGTCAAAGAGAATGTTTCACTTGGTAACTCACTGTTCTAGTAACACGTCAACACACCAAAGAAACTTGAAAGATTGTTCTCAAAACACAAAGGAGAGTCTGACATTGCTTTCACATTACTTAGAAAACATAAATTAAATTTAACTGGACCCATTATGAAAACACACTGAATTCCATCATCAATAAGGAAAGACCTATTACTAGTGTAACCAAACAATAATTTTCCTGACTTCCTCATTTTTTCCTGCTTTTTTTGGCCATGGAGAAATTAGAGGAATATTTAAGAATGTTGGTATTTGGGCAAAGTGAGGGAAAACAGCAGTCCTGGTCTCAAGACTCCATTTCAGCTTCCCACCATTTGCTCTGTTCTCTCTCTCTCTGTAAATAAAGAGTGAAAACGAAGGCAGAATGAAGTGTTTTATTAGGGAAGTTATGTCTTCTTTTCCATCTCTATTCTCCTTATTCAGTAATTCTGAAGAATCAATAGAAGGAACTGAAAATCAGCCTGTGACCTGTTCTTAAAGACCCCTAGAATGTGAAAAACAACCTATTTGAATGAATTTTAATAATTTTTTGCTAATAAATATTTAACCATAAGCTGGGGATGCTTAAAGGAAAGATAATATGAAAAAATATTCTAACTATTATTATTTTTATTGCCTAGTATGCGTCCCTGGCTCCCAGTTGTCTTAAGGGTGGCAAGGCTGGGAAGCAGACTGCAGCCAGGACCAACTCCAAGAAAACAGTGTGCTAAGCAGAATTTAGTCCTGAGCACACAGCACCACTAGCTGGAAGGATGCTGTAGGGCAATGACAAATTCAGTTTATCTTGATTAACTGTCTTGAGAAGCATAATTTTTGCTAAAATTTGCTTTATTCTGAAATTAAGTTTTGTAGTAAGTGTACATGTATATGGGTATCCTTGTGAGTATGGGAACATTGAAGGTAGTTCTACCGTATATCTTGTGAGTCAAATTTTTATGACATTATCACAAAGCAAGAACACCTTCCCCCCTTCTAATGGTGGCTACGTTTTGCCATTAAATTAAAACGTTGCATTTGATTACATAGAACAACAATGTCTATCAGTGGCTATTTTTTTTTTTTTCATTAAACACCTTGTGTAAATTGATCTTTTTTTTTTTTTGGCCGCGCTGGGTCTTGGTTGCTGCGCCCGGGCTTTCTCTAGTTGAGGTGAGCGGGAGCTGCTCTTCCTTGTGGTGCGCGGGCTTCTCATCGCGGTGGCTTCTCTTGTTGCGGAGCATGGGCTCTAGGTGAGCAGGCTTCAGTAGTTGCAGCACGTGGGCTCAGTAGTTGTGGCGCATGTGCTTAGTTGCCTCGCGGCATATGGGATCTTCCCCGGACCAGGGATCGAACCTGTGTCCCCTGCATTGGCAGGTGGATTCTTAACCACTGGACCACCAGGGAAGTCCTAAATTGATCTTTATACAATGAGAATAGCAATGGCACACAATTCTGCCTTTCAATGCTAGAAGCTTTTGTCCACTGAAGCAATTATAATGAGAGCATTTTAAGAGTTAAAAAGCACTTTAAGCTGTAATAGAGAGTAATATTTAGGGAACTTCTAATGTGTAAGTAGGTGCTGAACTATATATTTGGGTTACAACTTTTTATCTAGTGATCTTATATATGTATGTATGTGTGTGTATATATATATATATATATATATATATATATATATATATATATATATATAGTTTAATAAACATTTCTTAAACTCTTCAGTCTAGAAGAGGTCTCCTTTATCTAATTTCCTCTTCTGGGATTCATAAGGAGACTAAACAAGTAATTCTCACAATTACTAACATTCTCAGACTAGGAAATCCAACAAGCTCTCAGGATAGCCTATTTCAGTGTTTAACAGCATGTGTATTGAGTGTTTCTGTATTTTCTTTAGTCAGCATGTTTAACTAAATCTGTATCTTATTGCTTATTTCACTATGGATATTGTGAATAACAAGACAGACAAATAAAAACAACTCCATCTTTCCTTCACACTCTGAATTTCACACTGGCTGTGTCTCATTAAATTCTTTGTAATGATTCTTTGTCATTTGAGATTTCCTTCTCTAAACAGGCTCCATTATACCTAAGAAAGATTTAAATAAAACAAATGGAATGGAATGGTACACATGGATAAGAAGCTCGCGTATAACTAATTTTTCTCTCTTCATCAAATAGTGGATCCTAGTACTTCAAAATAAGATAGAATTGCAAGATGAAGAGACTTGCCACAATATTCCTATCCCATTTTGTTTTCTTATATAGACCCAATAAATATCATCTTATGCCTTATCCTGTCATCATGATTTACATATCATGTATGAAATATTTTTCCTAGTGTCTCATGTGTAAAATAATAAACACTTTGGAATTTTGATTGAAAACAACTGAACAAAAAGTTAACAGTTATATTTTTGTTTTTATATGTTTTCAGGATAAAATTTTAAAGTACTGTATTACAGATTATGAAGTATTTCCGTAAACCATCAGTGTATTACTTGGTACCAGTTGCAGTTTAAAAACACTAAGGCAAGAAACAGCCATTCATAAACTTTACTTATTGTAAGAGTCAAGTGTATACATAATGTTCTAGGCAAATTTGCCATAAGAGTGAGCTTAAACCAGTTCAGATATACTGGCAGAATTACTAGGTGGTCACTTCAGTCAGTCATATTTATGCCATTTTCCCCACAAACTGGAATAGTACTGGGACCAGAGAACTCCATGTACCTGGGGTGGGGAGTGGGAATAGGAGAAAACCAGAAGGAGAAAAAAACTGAAGGACAGTGAACTTTTGTACTCCATCATATTTATCACTACCCTTTCCCTCTCCAGCTTCCACCACCCCACTTTACGAGTCAGCAGACAATAAAATACAGCCAGAAAAATGTTATTTTAATTATTTATCTGATCTATTAAAAGACCAAAAATGATTTTATTTTTGTATAAATAAATATATATAGCTTATAATTTCAGAACTAGAAAAATTAATAGAGTGAAATTGTCATAGGGTATCTATTTTTAAATATTTTTCTCAGTGGAAGAGGATATATGAGTAAGAGCAATATATATGTTCAAATATTCAGTTAAACGGATTATAACCTGTCTAATCAATTGGAAAGGATTTCTCCCAGTGACTGACTGTGTGTCCTCAGGCATGTTACATAAAAGTTCTGTACCTAAATTTCCTCATCTATAAAATGAAGATATTAATGTTTCATAGTTTTTTGAGAAATATTATATAGTTTTTGTAAAGTCAATTCACAAATTTAGAATAATGTTTGTTCTGCAATAGAAATAAGTAGGATCAGCTGTTACTATTATAATCTATTCCTTTGAGATTCACAATTCTACAAGTATCCTTAAATTGTCTCATGATACTGTGATGCAATCATTTCAATGGGTTCAGGCTTTCTTGGTCAATAAAATATTTCCTCATTTGGAAACCTATCTCACTATTTTAATATCCATTTTAAATTCTTTTTGTATATACAAACTTGTTTTCTGTTCCCAATCTGTGGCATGCTTATCCACACAACTGCCATCTTGGAGTCATAGTGGTTAGGTTGATAGTTAGTGCTATTTTTATGCTCTTTGGACTTTTTGTCCAACCTAAAGGTTTTAAGTTGTTGATAGCAATACAACTACCTATGTCAGGGTCCATATTTTGAATACAACCCACAAATAAACTGATTTGAACTAGAGACACTAAAGCTCATTGCTTTAATGAACTAGATTTTCATTGAAGAAACTGTTACCAACCTCAGATTTGGCTGCTCACCACTCAAAAGCCAATACTCAAGAGACAGCTGTTGGTTAGAAAAGGAAAGTTTGCTCATTCAGGAGGCCAGCAACTGGGGAGAAGGTGGACTCATGTCTAAGAACCAACTCCAGTGATTCTGCTTGGCCATGAAAGTTTTTTAAGGGAAAAGTGGGGAATAATCTCAGTTAATCATTGAGGTAGGGGATCAGATTCTTTGCCATCTTCCCTTGGGTGCAGGTTTGTTGACTTCTTGTGATCTTTCTTTAGATGCTATCTTGTTCACACAGTCTGCCCATGGGATTACTGAAGGGGAAGCTGGGGAAGAGATCTAGTCACCCATTAACTATTTATTCTTCATTCCTACTTCTTCAACCTAAGAAAAGAATCAACAGGTTAGACAAGGCATTGTGTGATCAAAAGATTTGAGAGGTATGCTTAGGTTGGAGATTGGTGAAGCATGGGGGTTACTTGGTGTAAATGTTAAGTTAAAATATAGCTTTGCTAAAGTGACAAAACAAAGGGCTTCCTGCAAAGAGTTGCTTCCTGCAAAGAGCTGCTTACAAAATCTGAGTTCCCAAATATGTCTTGTTTCTTCCAATCAACCTCATTCTCACTGTCACTTATCCCCGCTTTAGTCTTTCACTTCTACCTCCTTCAAACACATATCAACACCCTCCACACATAGAGTGTGGTGTGGTCAGTGGTTCCCATTCACAATAACAGTCAGGGCATGTTTCAGATTGGTTTATGTGAGAGGAGAAGTTGGCTATTCATCTGCCTATATATTGTCAACCATGTCTGATAAATTCCAGGGACTTCTACCACCAAAGGCAATAAAGAAATAACACATTATATAAATGTATTATATTATCTGTCTCCTGGCAGAAAATCGGATCACGGTAATTTCTTAAGAATCATGAATGGAATGGAGCAGGGACAAACTTCATTGTCTTTTATAGTCATTTAACCACCTTGAAACTTCACTGGAATCTTCCCATGTGCGTGGGTGTCCTGCCCAACAGTCTTCCTCTGTATTTATGAGTTAATTAATTTATTTGTTATATTTTATTTTGGTGCTCCCTTTGAAAATGAAAATGTATAACAACATGATGCATTTGGCCTGCTCTGGTTAAAGTTAAATACTTCCTTTTTAATTTTCACTTCCAGTAGAATATGTGTGACAGATGACATAGTAATTTTTCTATTTCTTCATGTTCATAAAACATTGATAATATGATTTTTACCTTCCCTTTGTTCTCAATTAAATGAAATGCTCCAATACAATTAATGTGCTCTTGCAATTTCGGTTTTCTTTAGAGGTTTCTCTTGTCTCTGATTAACAGCATTTTTCCATCCATTCTGAGAACCCCCGACTGCTATTCAGAATGTTCCATTATGCCTGCCAGCTATAAATACAATTGTGAACCAATATCATTTTAATTGTTTCACTAATAACTTGTTTTAAATGATTCAACAGTCATCAGGAAAGATAAGTGCTCTTGTACCCTGCAGGCTTATGGGCCTGATGGTATGAGGCAATGCACAGCGCTGTATCAGAATAATGAAACCATGTGCAGAAGATAATGACAAAGCACTCACATTGCTGTAAAGATAAATGAAAACAGTAGATCTTCTTTCCTCAGTAATATAACATCCATTTCTAGCTCCCATTTCAATCATTAGACCTTCTAAACAGATTAACGCACAAATACACATATGCAACATGTCCCATCGTAATAGCCATATGCTCCCCTTTTTCCAGGAGACTGTGAATGATGGAGTTAACGAGCTTTACAAATGCTCTTGTTAATTAACAAAAATTGTTACTTTCTCATTTGAGGGGGGCTTTATAAATTAGACTTAATTACACCAGATAATTGCAACTTCCAGGCTTGGAGCAGCTCCTTCTCATTCTGTTCTTTCAGTGGCAAATCAACAATTGCAACCCTTGCCTATTTGTGTAGATGAATTTAATAAGCAAACAGCCCTTTTATGTTAATGGTTTACCGGCATTCATGGGCCTGGCAGGAGAAATGTGCTGGGGGAGGGTTTGCTAATGGCAGCACATAATCACATTAATTAAAATATAACTGCCATTTAAAGATTTGTAGTGTGGAATTAGAACATGTTGGGAACTGAGAAAATCAAGCTAGAGTGCATATTAGAACCATTACTCTGTGCTCCCTGCACAGCAGTCAGCAACCTCATGTGTCATAAATGTAATTTATGAGTGCTATTTGCTTTGAAATATATGTTTTTAGTTCACTCATTAGAATGTAAAAATTTGCAGTGTCTGCTTCAGGAGGTTCAAAATAAATTCACTAAAAGCTGAGACCTATGATCTGCTTTTAATGTATCCCTCAACCATGATTTTTTTTAATTATGACTTTTATAATGTCTTCGAGTAAAACTGTCTCCTTTTCTGAAGACAAATTTGAGTAGTCTCCACCCTACTATAAACTGTGTACTTTTAGTTCCATTTCTCTAATTCAGTGTAATTTTTATTGGGTCTTTAATAAATATGGTCCTTAATTTTGCTGCTTTGTTCTAGAGAAGGTCGGTGGAAACTGCTAAATGCTTTAAAGTTGGGCACATGCAGAGAAGATAGTTGAGAACATTTCTTGTAAAGCTTTTCATTAGTCTATCCCTGAGATCCACTCATTAGTTTTAAGACTATCCTTGATCTAAATCAGACCCATTTATACTGCACCTACAAAGAAGCTATGAATGTTCAAACCCTGTATAAATCGCCAAGGGTCCATGGCGATACCTAGGAGAACAATACTTAATTGATTCTTAATAACCTCAAAAGGATTCTAGTTTCAGGAACCAGCCAACTGTGACCAAATACCACTTTACCAAAGTCTTAAACCTTCAACAATGTACAAATCGGCAATGAATTTTTATGCCCTTTTGTTCAACCAACCCATAAAGTCCCCAAATTCTAGAATTAGAATTTGAGCCTTCTAAGTAGAGGGAATTGACTGAAATACAATGTGTATGACTCTGGCAGGCTCCGCATTGCTATTTTCATAAACTGCTTGGACAGCTTTCCAACACCAGTAACTTGAGTATGTTACAGCTACAGAAATGAATGCTGTGCCTGCCCCAGAAAACCGACAGCCCAGCCACACTAATGAGGGATCTTTTCATGTGGAGTCCAGTGCCATAGCTGATATTGTTTCTCAAGCTAAACCTTTGTTTCACTGAGGAAGCAGGGCTTCTTGGAGCCAAGGATGACTGCCCCTGAATCTTCAGCCCTGTAAGCTTTCAATATGTTCGTTAGGTGTAAAGGTGGAAAGCAGGCCAATTCTGGCAGCTGTTCAGGTAGAAGAAGATAAGACATTAAAAGTGCATTAAGGCTATGATACTGTCCCAATGATTAGGGCTTGATTTCTACTTGGGGTGCTGTGTTGCAATTTTTTCTCCACATTTTCTTACTTAGTTCTTTTAAACTATTGGCATGTCATTTCAGGGTGGATGGTTGGGTTGGGGAAGCAGTTTCTGCCTACAAAACAAAATTTTTTTTTTAATGTTTCGCTTGTTCTTTATGTGTAGATCTTGTTTTGATTCATATCTGTGACCTCTAGAAGAATTATATCTACTGAAATGTCATTTCTAGTATGCAGGGAAGTTAGAATGGTAACCATAGAATTTACATCTGGAATGATGCCCAAGGGTGAGCCAATGCAACCATTTAACTAATTAGGAAATTGAGATTCACCTCAAATCATGAAGTGGTTGGTCTGAAATTACATAACAAATGAATGTAAAGATGTGGGAAACCTGAGAGGAATACCTGGATCTTTTGATTTTTCACCAAATTTATTTGCCAAAGCAGTTGCTATGTTCTACTAGAAAAACGAGAAATATCTCTTTTGATTTTTTGTTGGTTGGTTGCTTTTGCTGTCAGTTTGACTTAATTCATTTAATAAACATCTATTGTTAGACCCTGGACTAAGCACTGGAAGTTCAAATATGAAAAAGACATGGCCTGTGCACTGATGTAGTCCAGGTTGATGGGAGAGAAAGAACATAAAAATAGTTATATTTAATCTCACATGGGAAGTGCTAAGATAGAAATGTGTGCTGGGTTATTAGAATTTTAGAGGTACTTAAGCATCCAAGGAGAAAGGAAGCACCTATTTGATATATAAAAAAAAAAGGATGTATGGAACAGAATGATGTGTGCAGAAAAATATACAAACTTTTGTACCACCAAGGACTCTACTGGGAAGCAAGGGTATGGCAGGAGATGAAGCGTAAGGGGTTACATCCCATGCTTTATGTGGAGCATTGGATAAGATGATGGAAGGCCTTCGACAAGTTCTCTACATAAGGTTGACATGTCAGATTTGGATATTAGATTGATCATCATGTGATAATTCAGGGGATAGATTATTGGGACAAAACCTGAGACAGAGAAACAAGTCAGGAAGCTGGTGTAAGAGCACAAACACTTGCAAAAGATCTACATGTGAGGAATGAGGAGAGAATAAGGTACGATGTTTCCTAGGCTTCTGATGTAGAAGCTGGCTTTATGGTGTTTCTAACTGATCCTTTCCCTTACTTACTTTGACTTCTGCTTTACTTTGAAGATGCAAGAACTTCAGTTTCGATATAGTACTTTGAAGGCAGTATAGAATAGAAGTTAAAATAAGTGACAGTGGAGTGAAATGAATCTGAATTGAGGTCCTGGATCTATTATTTTACTTGCTAACTGTGATATTACTTTACGATATTACTTCACTTGTTGGTTATGTTACTTTGAGCAAGATATTAACCACTCTCAGACTGAGTTTCTGAATTTGTAAAATGGTGTTTTTATGCAAAGATAATAATACAATCAATGAGCTGATTTTAGAAAGTGCTTAGCACAGTGAACATAGTAAGTAATCAAAACTGGTGTCTGCTGTTACTGTTGCTTAATAAGAAATGAGGTTAAGGGAAACTTCAGATAAAATTGAACCTTTCAATACAAGCATCTCTACTCTTGGGATCATGAGTGATACTGCTCTTGTCTCCCTTAGCAAAGGGTGTCATGCTGGCATACAACAGGTACTTAGGAAAATTTGTCCAATATGTGCAAAAATGAATGAATGTCCCTATCCATCCTCCTCCAGATAAAGAGGACTCCAACTTGCTGTTAGTCATGTATTTAAACAGAAAGAAAATTCTACCTGCAACATTGCATGCTCCACTAAATGTTAAATGACAAGGCAGAGTTTCCAGTAATGAGATTGGGGAATGCCATCACTCCACAGGCACTGAAGCCAGGTTCATTGCAATTCAGCAATATAGCAAGGGGACTTGAGATGCTTAATTTAGTACTATCATTATTGTTTTTATATGAAAAGAGACTTAGAATTGGAAATAGCCACTCACCAGCTTTCCTGGAGTGCCCTTATTCCCGGAATGGGTAAGTGGTTTCTTTGGGCCCTCATTGACATGTAGGTCTTCACATACCAACTTTCTATGGTACAGATACCTGGCAACTGATTACAGCTATCAGACTGGAAAGGTGAGGATTATTTTCCTAATTCTAAGTATAAAGATGAGGCTGAGTCACTAAAAGCTTGCTTTCCATTTAAAAAAGAAATTTTGGAACCAAAAATAGAGAGCTTCTGGAGAACCAATTTCTGCCTTAGTTCTAACCTTCACACTATTTCCAAGAAATGTTTTCAAATGGTTGGGCAAGTAGGCAATATTTTTTAACTGAATCACTATGCTTTAATTGGGCAGCCCCTTTGTGTGTAACATAATAATACAATAGGAAACACTGCAGCCTATTAGATATTACATCACCTGTGATATAATATTGAAACAACACCAGAAGAACAAAGCAGAGCAAAGCATCAACTGAAAAAGGAAAATGATGCAGAAATTTTGCAGAATGCTCAGGGACAATTAAAGTATACATGACTTATGGTTGTAAGATATCTGGTTCTTCAGAAAATAGACAAAACATCAAGGTCTTCACTTAATATCTTGAATGACCATCTGAAAATGTGAGAATGCCATATGGCAGCAGATTTCACTGCCATGGCTAAAGGAGAATCTATAGCACTGACTCTGACAGCTTCAAGTTATGGCACCTTTCCAAACTTGGCAGTGCTTACAGAATTCTGATTCAACTAGAAATAAAATGACCTGGATGAACACTTGACCCAAGACCAAGTGTCAAGAGGTGAAGAGTAATGTCTGCCTAATATTATACTTCACGCTGCTCACACACAAACACACATATATGCCTTTTGGTTTCCTTATGTTGTGATTCCATATTATTTCATTAATCCTCCCTTATTTAATGATATACATGTTTGTCTGAAACTTTATCTCTGTTCATCTATCATCTATCATCTATCTATAATCTATCTTTCAATATCCATGATATTTTGTCATTTCCCTGATCATTAGAACATTGGAAGAGTGCCTGGAGCATCACAGAAACTCTATAAAGAATATTGTACATTTAACAAAGGGGTTTTATCTATACAGTTTACTGTTTTGAGATATGGCTGGTCTGGTTAAAAGATGTAGATGGATGGCAGGAAAAGTAACACGTTCTATGAGCAAAAATACTACTCAAAAACTTCCATTTTCAGATTGTGGACTAAATACATGCTTTTAGTTTTCCATTTGTGTTCTAGATCTTTAGAAATGTTTGATATGGTACTTAGTTTATGAATCCTACTGGGCAGAAAAATAAGAAAATTACCTCTTAATTTAATAGAAAATAGTATGAAGATTCCTACTAGGTATGTAGAAGACGAGATCAGATTGAAACTTTTGACAAATGTAATAAAAGTTGAAAACCAGTCTCTGTCTGTTTCAAATGGAGACAAACAAAAGAAAATAATTGTCAAAAATATTTACAATCTAAAGTGTGATGTTAGATCTTGCATGAAGAACATGCTAAGAAATTATAAAATGTGTTCTGCCATCTGTTGCTTGTCACCGTCCTACAGTGAGAATTGATGTGGAAGAGGCCTCTAGAGGAGAATCCCTTGGAAATACTGGTCAGGGTCCCTATGAGAGAAGCAGGGGTTTTGGAAGGAAGAGCACAGTGCCCACCAGAAGCTATCTCTAAATCACTCAGAAAGATTGGATTAATGTGCTCTGCAACTTGAGATGTGCAGACAGGTGTTTAACATCTACAATAGAATTTTCATGATGATTGACTGAGTTGGCAGAGAAAAGAGAAAGAAGGTTAAGAGAAAGCTACTGTCTACAGATGACCTGTTTCCCTGGGAACCAGATGTGGGCTGATGAGGGAGTTTCTAGAGTTGCCCTCAAAGGGAAATTGCCCAAGAAGAACCACTTGAAAAGTGTAAACGATCCCAAACAAAAGGATAGGTTGTCAAAAGCCCAGGGGAGGGGAGAAATTTCAAGAGGCCAGCTAAAGGAAATTTCTGTCCCATAGTCCTAGGAACTGCAGTTCAAGGTCTCTAAAGAAGGTGCAAATGCTGGTTAGAAAAGGAAAGGCCATTTTGGGAACTGTATAACAACACCCAGAAGGTGGGACTTCCTACATGCTGCAACTAAGAGCCCGCATGCCACAGCAAAGATCCCACAAGCCACAACTTAGACCCAGAGCAGCCAAAATAAATAATGAATAAATAAATAAATATTAAAACAAAAATTATCTCCTTTAAAAAAATAAACCATCAGAAGATTTCATTGCTAGAACCTGTATCTGTAGCATCCAGGACAATCTAGGTTAGAGCATAACAGAAAATTTAATTGGTTTAGAGTTTGATAATGGTCATGTCATTATTAGTTCAGTTTAGGTTTTTTATTACCTGGAAACAAAGAATTATTTTATTATGCAAAAATAACAAAAAAATGCTGTTGAACCTCATTGAGATTTCATATGAGAGGCAGGACTGAGTTAGTCCACTGAGCAGATCTGAAGGGGAAGTTAGCGGGAGAATTCACAAATTCACACACTTGGACTCTGATTGTACCCTTTACCATCCAGTTTATGCCACTGATTGTTCGTAGATTCATAGGAAAACAATGTTGTAAAAAGAGGATGCTTGCCTAATGGTGATGGAGTTTGAGCACAGAAAAGGAATTCAAGAGCAATTAACATGAATACGAGATGCAGTCCTGCAGCAGAGAAAACTCTGTGGGTAGAGTCTTTTGTGTGCATGTGTGCACAGGCACACATGTAGGCACACGTGCGTGTGCACGCCCACATGCACGCACACCAATGACCAGGAAGATCTGACAAGGCAGTGGATGTAGGAGACTGTGTGGAACAAGAGACCGTGGCCTGAGAAGCTAATGATGTCTAGGAAGAACCCACACCCAGAGGACTAGCCACCCAGGCATTCCCCCGAGAACATGCCTCCCTCCTCCATTCTTCACTCTCACTGTAAACAAGCCAGAATATCATCCATGACAGAGCACTATATCTCAACCTCCAAGCAGTCATTCACAGCAGACTCAGGGGAGAGTCTAAGATGGACCCACTACTGATGATCACGAAATATTTGAGGAAACACAACATCATTAAAAAGGTGCACCATTAGACAGTATATTTATTATCAGATAGAAAAAAGTCAATAGAATTGTTACAACTGGTTATAAAATGAACATATTTATTTTTCTGAGAGACACCTGCATTCATTCAAAACATATACATATTATAAAAATTAAATGTTATTTATATTTAATACAAAAGAAATAGCAGATGAAATAAATAGACTGGTTATAGCTGAAGAGAAAATTACTAAGGAAGAGTTGGGTAGAGAATTTCCAGAATAATAGCATACTTAAAGTAATTAAATACATGAATGAAGAAAACATAAGGGATATATAGGGTTGATCCAGAATTTGGGATATATTTCTATTAGAATCAATATTAGGCTAGAAAAAAATATTCTACAAATCTCAGTGGCTTAGAACATTGAGATTTTACTTCTCAGTCTCACAAATCTGCTGCATGTCCAGGTTATTCTCCAGAGCAATGCTCCATCATGTGCCAACTTAGCGGTATAAAGGAAGTCATCATCATAATGGCACCAGACACTACCTGATCAATGCTTCCACTGCACAGTTCATTGACCATGGAATGGAAGCCCATTGTCTCCACTGCACAGTTCAAGCAAGGTACATGGCCAAGTCTAGTTTCAAGGACTGAAACAATGTAATCCTTGCTGTGTCTGAAAGGAGATGAATCACTACAATGTCCAGATGGGCAAGAGAGGATGGACAAGAAGTAACATTCAGATAAATAAGGATGGAAAATTTCTCAGACATGCATTTGTCTTCACATGGAAAGGATTCACTAAAGGGCATACTATACACCAGCAATTATTTTTTTAGTGAAGTATAGTTGATGTTCAATATTACATAAGTTACATGTGTACAATGTAGTGATTCACAATTTTTAAAGGTTATACTCCATTTATAGTTATTACAAAACATTGGCCATATTCTCCGTGTTGTACAATATATCCTTGTAGCTTATTTTATACATAATAGTTTCTACTTCTGAATCCCCTACACCTCTATTGCCCCATCTACCACTGGTTTGAATACTAGGTGTCAATAGTGTTTCAACAGCCTTGACATCTTGACATTTATGTTCTTATAAAAGAAAACAAATAATTTAAAAATAAAATACAGGTTTATGAAAAACAATTAAAAATTTATAGAGAATATTACACAAAATTGTTTACCAATTTTTGAAAATTATTACTGAAAATTATTGATGAATAATATAAATTTCCAATCCACTTAAGGAAAAGTATAAAATCTGAATACACTAAAATCAAAACGGAAAGTGAAATACAGCCAGAAGGTAGAGATCTACATGACTTTTCTCCATGATTTATCAAACAAAAGAACTTTCCCTATTTTTCTGTATTCTTAAACTGTTCAGCTATCATTAAATTATTTATGACAATTTTAAGAATTAACTTCAAAACCCTATGGATGAGAAGTTCATGGATGAGAAGTTCTTTTATTTCATACATAGCCTGTTCAGAGTTTTTAATATATTCTTGAAATAGTAGTTAATTTTTTAAATTTTTTTATTGAATGAAAGATTCTTTAAATTAGACAGTGCTTTACAATTTTCAAAAGTTTCACACAGATGATTTCATATAATCCCGATAACCCTTAGTTTATTTTTATATTCTCCAGGTAATTTTGCATTTAATTGAAATGTTTATATCAAGTTGTATATATAGTCTCTTAAATGAAAAAGATCTGTTTCTCATATAATGTGCTTCATGTCTAGTTTTTATATTTGTGTTTATTCTTTTCTCTTGATTAGCTTTGCTAAGGGCTACATTGGCTATATTTTATTACAGTTTAAACTCTAACTTTCTCTTACTTGTGTCTATTTGTCAACAGTACTCTTCCTACTATTGTTTGTTTCTCCTTTCAGCACAATTATTTATTTTCTTTTGTGTTCTTAGCTTTATTTGTAGATCTTTAATAATTTCTTGAATGAAATAATCATTTTCACTCTATTTCTAAAATAATTCAATCATTTAAAGCTTTCTGTTTCCAAATTAAACCTTTAAACCTATTTTATATTCTATGATTTACAGCATTCTTTGTTCCTTCTTAATATTTCAGTTTTGCTTTTAAATTTCATCTGGCAGTTATGATGGTAACTTTTTTTTTCTTTAATTTTGAGGTGACCTAGTTAGCATCTTTTAAAAAGATGATCTTTTGATCATTTACTTTCTTGCATTGTGATCAAATAATGAAAACTATGATAATTTCACTTTTATAACTGAAAAGAAGTTATTCTTAAGGCCTAGAATATAGCAATTTTGTAAAAGATGTATGGACAAATAAATATTCTCAGACTATGAATGCTCGGTTTGAAGTATTATAGACATTATTTTAACCTATATATCTATCTTCTTTTTTTTTTCCTTTATTTTTTAAACATCTTTATTGGAGTATAATTGCTTTAAAATGGTGTGCTAGCTTCTGCTGTATAACAAAGTGAATCAGCTATACATATACATATATCCCCATATCACCTCCCTCTTGCATCTCCCTCCCATCCTCTCTATCCAACCCCTCTAGGTGGTCACAAAGCACTGAGCTGATCTCCCTGTGCAATGCAGCTGCTTCCCACTAGCTATCTATTTTACATTTGGTAGTGTATATATGTCCATGCCACTCGCTCAATTCGTCCCAGCTTACCCTTCCCCCTCCCCATGTCCTCAAGTCCATTCTTTACGTCTGTATCTTTATTCCTTTCCTGCCCCCAGGTTCGTAAGAACCATTTTTTTTTTTTTTTTTACATTCCATATATATGTGTTAGCATATGGTATTTGTTTTTCTCTTTCTGACTTACTTCACTCTATATGACAGTCTCTAGGTCCATCCACCTCACTACAAAAAACTCAATTTCATTTCTTTTTATGGCTGAGCAATATTCCATTGTATATATGTGCCACATCTTCTTTATCCATTAATCTGATGGACACTTAGGTTGCTTCCATGTCCTGGCTATTGTAAATAGAGCTGCGATGAATATTGTGGCACATGACTCTTTTTGAATTATGGTTTTCTCAGGGTATATGCCCAGTAGTGGGATTGCTGGGTCGTATGGTAATTCTATTTTTAGTTTTTTAAGGAACCTCCATACAGTTCTCCATAGTGGCTGTATCAATTTGTATTCCCACCAACAGCGCAAGAGGGTTTCCTTTTCTCCACACCCTCTCCATCATTTATTGTTTGTAGATTTTTTGATGATGCCCATTCTGACTAATGTGAGGTGATACCTCATTGTAGTTTTCATTTGCATTTCTCTAATGATCAGTGATATTGAGCATCCTTTCATGTGTTTGTTAGCAAACCGTATGTCTTCTTCGGAGAAATGTCGATTTAGGTCTTCTGCCCATTTTTGGATTGGGTTGTATGCTTTTTTGATACTGAGCTGCATGAGCTGCTTGTAAATTTTGGAGATTAATCCTTTGTCAGTTGCTTCACTTGCAAATATTTTCTCCTATCTTGTGGGTTGTCTTTTCGTCTTGTTTACGGTTTCCTTTGCTGTACAAAAGCTTTTAAGTTTCATTAGGTCACATTTGTTTATTTTTGTTTTTATTTCCATTTCTCTAGGAGGTGGGTCAAAAAGGATCTTGCTGTGATTTATGTCATAGAGTGTTCTGCCTATGTTTTCCTCTAAGAGTTTGATAGTGTCTGGTCTTACATTTAGGTCTTTAATCCATTTTGAGTTTATTTTTGTGTATGGTGTTAGAGAATGTTCTAATTTCATTCTTTTACATGTAGCTGTCCAGTTTTCCCTGCACCACTTACTGAAGAGGCTGTCTTTTCTCCATTGTATATTCTTGCCTCCTTTATCAAAAATAAGGTGATCATATGTACCTGGGTTTATCTCTGGGCTTTCTATGCTGTTCCATTGATTTATATTTCTGTTTCTGTGCCAGTACCACAGTGTCTTGATTACTGTAGCTTTGTAGTATCGTGTGAAGTCCAGGAGCCTGATTCCTCCAGCTCCATTTTTTTTCTCAAGATTGCTTTGGCTATTCGGGGTCTTTTGTATTTCTATACAAATTGTTAAATTTTTTGTTCTAGTTCAGTGAAAAATGCCATTGGTAGTTTCATAGGGATTGCATTGAATCTGTATATTGCTTTGGGTAGTATAGTCATTTTCACAATGTTGATTCTTCCAATCCAAGAACATGGTATAACTCTCCATATGTTTGTATCAACTTTAATTTCTTTCACCAGTGTCTTATAGTTTTCTGCATACAGGTCTTTTGTCTCCTTAGGTAGGTTTATTCCTAGGTATTTTATTCTTTTTGTTGCAATGTTAAATGGGAGTGTTTCCTTAATTTCTCTTTCAGATTTTTCATCATTAGAGCATAGGAATGCAAGAGATTTCTGTGCATTAATTTTGTATCCTGCTAATTTACCAAATTCATTGATTAGCTCTAGTAGTTTTCTGGTGGCATCTTTAGGATTCTCTATGTATAGTATCATGTCACCTGCAAACAGTGAGAGCTTTACTTCTTCTTTTCCTATTTGGATTCCTTTCATTTCTTTTTCCTCTCTGATTGCTGTGGCTAAAACTTCCAAAACTATGTTGAATAATAGTGGTGAGAGTGGGCAACCTTGTCTTGTGTCTGATCTTAGTGGAAATGGTTTCACTTTTTCACCATTGAGAATGATGTTGCCTGTGGGTTTGTCATATATGGCCTTTATTATGTTGAGGTAAGGTCCCTCTACGCCTACTTTCTGGAGGGGTTTTACCATAAATGGGTGTTGAATTTTGTCAAAAGCTTTTTCTGCATCTATCAGGATGATCATATGGCTTGTCTCCTTCAATTTGTTAATATGGTTTATCACATTGATTGATTTGCATATATTGAAGAATCCTTGCATTCCTGGGATAAACCCCAATTGATCATGGTGTATGATCCTTCTGATGTGCTGTTGGATTCTGTTTGCTAGTATTTTGTTATGATTTTTGCATCTATGTTCATCAGTGATATTGACCTGTAGTTTTCTTTCTTTGTGACATCTTTATCTGGTTTTCGTATCAGGGTGATGGTGACCTTCTAGAATGAGTTTGGGAGTGTTCCTCCCTCTGCTATATTTCGGAAGAGTTTGAGAAGGATAGGTGTTAGCTCTTCTCTAAATGTTTGATAGAATTCTCCTGTGAAGCCATCTGGCCCTGGACTTTTGTTTGTTGGAAGACTTTTAATCACAGTCTCCAATTCAGTGTTTGTGATTGGTCTGTTTATATTTTCTATTTCTTCCTGGTTCAGTCTCGGAAGGTTGTGCTTTTCCAAGAATTTGTCCATTTCTTCCAGGTTATCCAATTTATTGGCATAGAGTTGCTTGTAGTAATCTCTCATGATCCTTTGTATTTCTGCAGTGTCAGTTGTTACTTCTCTTTTTTCATTTCTAATTCTATTGATTTGAGTCTTCTCCTTTTTTTTCTTGTTGAGTCTGGCTAATGGTTTATCAATTTTGTTTATCTTCTCAAAGAAGCAGCAATTAGTTTTATTGATCTTTGCTATTGTTTCCTTCATTTCTTTAACATTTCTGATCTGATCTTCATGATTTCTTTCTTCCAGCTAACTTTGGGGCTCTTTTGTTCCTCTTTCTGTAATTGCTTTAGGTATAAGGTTAGGTTGTTTATTTGAGATGTTTCTTGTTCCTTGAGGTAGCACTGTATTGCTATAAACTTTCCTCTTAGAACTGCTCTTGTGGCATCTCATAGGTTTTGTGTTGTCGTGTTTTCATTGTCATTTGTTTCTAGGTATTTTTTTATTTCCTCTCTGGTTTCTTCAGTGATCTCTTGGTTATTAAGTAGTGTATTGTTTAGCCTCCATGTGTTTGTATTTTTTACAGATTTTTTCCTGTAATTGATATCTAGTCTCATAGTGTTGTGGTCAGAGAAGATAGTTGATACAATTTCAATTTTCTTAAATTTATCAAGGCTTGATTTGTGACCCAAGATATGATCTGTCCTGGAGAATGTTCCATGAGGCTTGAGAAGAATGTGTATTCTGTTGTTTTTGGATGGAATGTCCTATAAATATCAATTAAGTCCATCTTGTTTAATGTATCATTTAAAGCTTGTGTTTCCTTATTTTCATTTTGGATGATCTGTCCATTGGTGAAAGTGGGGTGTTAAAGTCTCCTACTATGATTGTGTTACTGTCGATTTCCCCTTTTATGGCTTAGAGTTTGGCTTATGTATTGAGGTGCTCCTATGTTGGGTGCATAAATATTTACAATTGTTATATCTTCTTCTTGGATTGATCCCTTGATCATTATGTAATGACCTTCTTTATCTCTTGTAATCGTCTTTATTTTAAAGTCTATTTTGTCTGTTATGAGAATTGCTACTCCAGCTTTCTTTTGATTTCCATTTGCATGGAATATCTTTTTCCACCCCCTCACTTTCAGTCTGTATGTGTCCCTAGGTCTGAAGTGAGTCTCTTGTAGACAGCATATATACGGGTCTTGTTTTTGTATCCATTCAGCCAGTCCATGTCTTTTGGTTGGAGCATTTAATCCATTTACATTTAAGGTAATTATAGATATGTATGTTCCTATTACCATTTTCTTAATTGCTTTGGGTTTGTTATTGTAGGTCTTTTCCTTCTCTTGTGTTTCCTGCATAGAGAAGTTCCTTTAGCATTCATTGTAAAGCTGGTTTGGTGGTGCTGAATTTTCTTAGCTTTTGCTTGTCTGTAAAGGTTTTAATTTCTCCATTGAATCTGAATGAGATCCTTGCTGGGTAGGGTAATCTTGGTTGTAGGTTTTTCCCTTTCATCACTTTAAATATGTCCTGCCACTCCCTTCTGGCTTGCAGAGTTTCTGCTGAAAGATCAGCTGTTAACCTTATGGGGATTCCCTTGTATGTTATTTGTTGTTTTTCCCTTGTTGCTTTTAATATTTCTTCTTTGCATTTAATTTTTGATAGTTTGATTAATATGTGTCTTGGCTTGTTTCTCCTTGGATTTATCCTGTATGGGACTCTCTCTGCTTCCTGGACTTGATTGACTATTTCCTTTCCCATATTAGGTATGTTTTAAACTAAAATCTCTTCAAATATTCTCTCAGTCCCTTTCTTTTTCTCTTCTACTTCTGGTGCCCCTATAATTCGAATGTTGGTGCATTTAATATTGTCCAAGGGGTCTCTGAGATGGTCCTCAATTCTTTTCATTCTTTTTTTCTTTATTTTGCTCTGCAGTAGTTATTTCCACTATTTTATCTCCCAGGTCACTTATCCGTTCTTCTGCCTCATTTATTTTGCTATTGATTCCTTCTAGAGAATTTTTAATTTCATTTATTGTGTTGTTCATCATTGTTTGTTTCCTCTTTAGTTCTTCTAGGTCCTTGTTGAACATTTCTTGTATTTTCTCCATTCTATTTCCAAGATTTTGGATCATCTTTACTATCATTACTCTGAATGCTTTTTCAGGTAGACTGCCTATTTCCTCTTCATTTGTTTGGTCTGATGGGTTTTTACCTTGCTCCTTCATCTGCTGTGTGTTTCTCTGTCTTCTCATTTTGCTTAACTTACTGTGTTTGGGGTCTCCTTTTGGCAGGCTGCAGGTTCGTAGTTCCCATTGTTTTTGGTGTCTGCCCCCAGTGGCTAAGGTTGGTTTAGTGAGTTTTGTAGGCTTCCTGGTGGAGGGGACTGGTGCCTGTGTTCTGGTGGGTGAGGCTGGATCTTGTTTTTCTGGTGGGTAGGACTGCATCTGGTGATGTGTTTTGGGGTGTCTGTGACCTTATTATAATTTTAGGCAGCCTTTCTCTAATGGGTGGGGTTGTGTTCCTATACTGCTAGTTGTTGGCATAGGGTGTCCAGCACTGTAGCTTTCTAGTCGTTGAGTGGAGCTGGGTCGTAGTATTGAGATGGAGATCTCTGGGAGAGCTTTCGCCGTTTGTTATTACGTGGAGCTGTGAGGTCTCTGGTGGCCCAAGGTCCTGAACTTGGCTCTCCTACCTCAGAGGTACAGGCCTGACACCCTGCCAGAGCACGATGACCCTATCAGCCACACAGCTCAGAAGAAAAGGGAGAAGAAAGAAAGAAAGAAAGAAAGAAAGAAAGAAAGAAAGAAAGAAAGAAAGAAAGAAAGAAAGAAAATAAACTAAAATAAAGTTATTAAAAATAAAAAATTAAAAAGTAATAAAAAAAAAAAGAATGAAAGAAAGAAGAGAGCAACCAAACCAAAAAAGAAATCCACCAATGATAACAAGTGTTAAAAATTAAACTAAAATTAAAAAAAGGAAAAATAAATGGTCAGACAGAACCCTAGGACAAATCGCAAAAACAAAGCTATAAAGACAAAATCACAGAAAGAAGCATACACATACACACTCACAGACAAAACACACAAAGAAGCACACACCTATACACTCACAAAAAGAGATATAGGAAATGTATATATATATATATATATATATATATATATATATATATATATATATATTAAAAAAAAGGCAGAGAGCAGCCAAATCAATAATCAAATCTACCTATGATAATAAATTCTAAATACTAAACTAAGATAAACATAAGACCAGAAACAAATTAGATGCAGAAAACAAACCTCAATTCTACAGTTGCTCCCAAAGTCCACCACCTCAATTTTGGAATGATTTATTGTTTATGCATGTATTCCAAAGATGCAGGGTACATCAAGTTGATTGTGGAGATTTAATCCGCTGCTCCTGAGGCTGCTGGGAGAGATTTCCCTTTCTCTTCTTTGTTCACACAGCTCCCGGGGTTCAACTTTGGATTTGGCCCCGCCTCTGTGTGTAGGTCACCTGAGGGCGTCTTTTGGGAAGTCTGAGGTCTTCTTCCAGCGTTCAGTAGGTGTTCTGTAGGAGCTGTTCCACATGTAGATGTATTTCTGATGTATTTGTAGGAAGGAAGGTGATCTCCACGTCTTGCTCTTCCGCCATCTTGAAAGTCCTCTTCTATCTTATTTTTTTGTCTAGTTGAATGGTTGTAAGTAAAAAAAGTATTAATTTCTGACAAATGGGTTATTTATATAAATCGGTCTTTTTTTCTAATTGATTCTTTATGTAAAACATGGAGTCATTATTATTATGTATTCATTAGCACCTACAACTTTTTATTATGAAGTTATTCACTTAATTTTATCTAATAAATTTTGCTTTGCATTTTTACATTTTAGACAACACTCTTGTCACTCATTCCTAATTTTGTAGTTGTTCCTTTTATTTTTCTCAAGAAGAAAAATTCCTAAATTTCTCGCAAACAAAAGATGTATACTAGTCAGTGTTCTCCAGAGAAACAGAACCAATATATGTCACTTCTCTCTATATTAATCTAAAGGTGGAAGATGGAAAAAAACCTTCACAGACACACCCAGAAATAGTATTTAATTAGCTATGTGTGCATCCCTTGGCCCAGACAAGTTGACACAAAATTAACCATCATAGACATATTGTGAGCATATATGTGCATTGAAATCCAAACTGGAAATCCTTTACAGCAGAGGTTCACAGAGGTTTTCTGTAAAAATACAAAACAAAAACAAAAACAAACCCTTTTTCTTCTGTTCAGTATTTAAGGTTTTGCAGAAAGAATTCAAAATTGAAGATGATATCTATGTATTTACGTAAGAGAGAAAATAAATTTCCTCAAAATTTAATAAAAATTGAATAAAATTTTGTAATACAAGTTAACTAATGAGAAGAGTTCTTTTCTGAGGGGATAGCATTCCTTGAATTTGGACTCAGAGTTAATGATCCCTATCATCAAAATCATTTGCAAATTTCAAAATTTCATGATGATCTTTTATAAGATTTTACATATTTCATCTTCGAATATGTGTCCTGTCACACATCATGGCTAAAAACACTGAGCTTTAACTGCATCTCATCAATTTGCAGTGCACCAAGCATCAGTGCAAAGCAATGTAATCAACACACACACGCACAAAGAGTCTCTGAGGCAAATATTCAACCAATGGAGCATAGAAACAAACATAGACAATCCATAAACAAATGTGTATGCCTATGTTCTAATAACTTCATTTATGGACACTGAAATTGGAATTTTATATAACTTTAATTCATGACTAAATATTATTCTTATTTTGATTTTTAAATGATTAAAACTGCAAAATATTACTTATTTGTGAATAGTACAAAATAGGGGGATGGCTGTATGTGGCCAGTGGGCTGCAGATTACTGACTCCTGCTCTAGAAATAGAGGAATTTCTAATGAATGCCTAAATTTTTTAATCTCTTGTCAGTCATTTGCTATTTTTCTCATGATATCTCTGCTTCTCTCTGATTTTCATTTCCTGATTCTGTCTATTTATCTGACTTGTCATCCCCTCTGCAAAATATCTTTTCCCTTTTCCTCCACTTCCTTCTTAATTTCCTGATTTCCAGTCCTTCATGTTACCTATGCAGTGTACATTTCATTATGACATTGCCCTTACTCTTCTTCATAGAATATTTTTAGCTTTATTGCCCCATTAACTCATTTTTTTCTAGGTCAATATACCAAGAGAGAGAATTTGATTGATCTCATTCATGATTTCATCATACTCGTGTCATTCATAAGCCACACATTTGCCTGAGAATTGATTGCCCTTGGATCTAGAACACATCCTCAGTTCAACCAGCCATGGGGAAATGGTGGTCCTGCACCCCTAAATATGTCCATTTCTTTAACATGGGCATGTGCTGGACATGTCTACTTAGAAGGAACCTCATAGTGAGACACACATTTTGAAGCTTGATTTGTCCTAAGAGCCTTTTTGTTTGTTTATACTTGCATGTTAAATCTGAGTATGTACTTTCATTTTAAATGATCTACATCACTTTGATTTTAAGTGGGATTTTTCAAATATTTGATGGTTTAATTCAGTCTTAGTATCTTTGTCTTTTAATGGATTTCCTGACTTGAGTCTTAGGTCTATTATTTACTCTTGCAGATGAATTTTATAATCATCTTATTAACTCTCATGAAATATCATATTGTGATTTTAATTGTAATTGTTTTTAATGTTTTTAGAGTAATTTAGAGAGAAGTGAAATTTCTTATGAAATTTTATCTTCTCATCCAGAAACATAATAGAACTTTTTATTAAAGGCTTTTTAAATATATTTCACCAAAACTTTGTATTTTTTTATATTGGGTACGATACTGTGGTTTATTTTGATTGTTATTTCTATTTTAAACATGAGGTTTTAACTACAATTTTCAAAATTACTTACAAATTATATACATGAATTGCCATATACATATATGTATGGATTTATATTTTTTCTAGTCTTAATTTAATAGTCTAAGACCTCCAGAGTAACATGTAATAATAGTAGTGTAACATGCCTCTGATCTTTTTTCACTTTAATAAGAATGCTTTTTATGTTCATTCTTTTTTTTTATTATTATTCAACAAAAACTTTTGATGTTTGTTATATACTAGAAAATGTCCTAGATTCTTGGGATATATCAGTGAACAATACAGACAAACAGCTTTGAGCTTTTGATACTACACTCTAGCGAGGGAGACAGTCAACAACAAGCATAATAAATAGGTAAGCAATATAGTATCTTAGACATTGATAAATACTGCTGAAGAAAATTAAAAGTAGGGCAAGGTCTAGGGGTTTGAGAAAAAGGAAATGAGTAGAGGGGCTACAGTTTTAAATAGTGGTCAGAGTAGATCTGCTGGAGAAGGAGACATTTTAGTAGAGGCATAAAGTACAATTTCTAACACATTTTCTATAGTCACTGGTCTATTCTGGTTTCTCAATTTGACCTAATTTGATTTCAGCATTTATGTGTGTCTGAAAATTTTTTCATATAATATTATCTTTCAAATTTATTCACATCAGATTATAATTCGTAGCCACATGGTTTCTCAATCTCTTTCATATCTCAAACCTAATAGCCTATAAAAAAAACCTGGTTTACATAGAATGTACCTTTGGTCTCTTTAAAGCACTGGATTTAGTTTTCTTATTTTGTTTTTATATTTTGTTAATTGTTATCTTTATTATTAATTTCTTTAAACATTTTTCATGCCTGTCATTTTTTTCCCAGCTACTTGAATGGTTTATGTAGTTAATTTATTTTTTTCTAAAATATTTATTTAAATATAAAAGCTCTTAATAATCAATATGAGAAAAAAACTAGTATGATAACATTGGATTTTACCTTTTAGAATAAAATATATATCCATGAATCCATACTTACATAAATTATCAAATAAGAAATTCACTCATATTTTCCAAGAAGTATCATTTGGTCACATCTCTTAGGTTTACATATAAAAAGATCTCTTATTATTCTTTAGTTTTGTTTTTTGTTTTTCTTTTTTTTGAAACTGGAACTCTGAAAACATTTCTAGATTTATTTGGCTAAAATGTTTTTCTGTAGCTATTTTCATTTTAGTTTAACTGAAAGTTTGTCTTCTTAGAGTTCTCTTCCCTTATAACCAGGCTTTATTTTCAGGCTCTATAAGTCTTTGGGAAAAGTCCAGATCTTTTCTGACTCACTTTATGCAAGGCGTATTCCCCAATTCATAATCATTTTTTTATGGCCCCAATCCCCTGCTGCAATCAGTGACATAAGTTTAAACTGATATTTCTCTCACATCACTGAAGAACAGAATTGGCTCTAAATGCTGACATATCCTGTATAAGAGAAAAAGAAGTAAGCAAGTAGAATTCCAGAAGTAAGAAAAAATTAAAACTCATAGACCTACATAATAAATTATTTCAGTCACAACAACAATTTACTGTGTTTCTTTCCATTTTTTTGTTCACATGTTTGCATGTGAACAGAGTAAAAGGCCACCCATTTCTGCTGCACCACATTTGCTCACAGCTTAACTGAAGACAAAGTTAATTCTGTAGCAAGGTGGTGATCTCACCATTAACAGAAGGTACACAAATACTTTAAACACTATAACAAAAATATCAATAAACACTAGTGTCTGAGGCATGTAGGACTGAACAGATTGGTCAAAAAAAACAGAAAAAAATGATAAATAATTTTTCTCAATTTTTACAGACTATTTTCATCAACAACTATGAGGCCAAAGTGGCCAGAAAATTGACTAAACTAAACTGAAAATCAACTGGGAATCAAATGTGTTGTTAGAATACGTGTAAACAATAGAAAGATTAGTTAAATGACTCTGTGAGACATTTTGTAAACGTGTGAGACAGTTTGTAAAGTTAGTCTTAATATTCACAGGGGTCTTCAATAAACATTTTTTTGTTGTTATTAAATTAGGGCAAATAACCAAGTCATCAAGAAAGTAGAGAAGGCATTATGCTAAGTGAAATAAATCAGAGAAAGACAAACAGTGTATGGCCTCAATTAAATGGAATCTGAAAAAAAAAAAAAACCTCATAAAAAGGCATCAAACTAGTGATTGCCACATGTGGGAGCTGGGGTGTAGGGGAAATAGTTGAAGGTGGTCAAAAGGCACAAACTTATAATTATAAAATAAGTCTTAGGGATGTAATGCACAGCATAATGATTAAAGTTAACAATACTGTTTTGTATATTTGAAAATTGCTAAGAGAGTAAATCTTAAAAGTTCTCATCACAAATAAAAAAAAATGTTGCAACTATGTGAGGTGACAGATGTTAACTAAATTTATTGTGGTAATCATTTCACATTATATGCATGTATCAAATCATTATGTTGTACTCTTTAAATTTATACAATGTTATAGTCAACTACAACTCAGTAAAATTGGGGAGGGGGGAGTAGAGAAAATACAGAAGCTATCACACCATACCCCCCAAGAATCAGTGATACAATTAAAGAAGGATTGAGACATTCATTCCTTCTATTCTCTTTTTGGGTGGCTTTTTTTTTTTCTTTAAACTATATGCAGGAAATGTAAGAAAACATAAGATATCCACTTAACAGAGTTGTATATGAAACAGAAAAAAGATGATCCTTCTCCCATGAATACATGGGAAATGTGCTTGAGACAAATGCAGATTTTTAGGTCTAAAAAATATCTTATGATCAATTTTCCTTCAGAAATAGTGATATCTAATTTGTCAGAGTTTTACGTTGTTAGGGATAGTAATGATTCTGCATTTGTACAAGCTGGGGGTTAATTCATGCATTTTAATTGTTAGGACAAATAAAAATTTGTATTTATTACACTCATTTCAGAAAACAAATTAACAGTTGAAACAAAATGAAATATTTTAAGCAAACGCAATTATATTTAAACAATAATAGAAATAATGTGAAAATAGTGCTAAAGAAGTATCCTTGCAACTACTCTAGGTAGGTTTGAGTACCGTAATCACTGCAACAGTGTGTCCTTGTGTCTTCGGAGCCCTTCTAGAATGTAGACTTCCACCAGTGCAGGCTTGGTTTCATTCTGACTGGCCCACACGCTTGAGATCTTTCTGCATACACAGGATAGATTCAAAAGAAGTTGTACCAAGAGGAAAACACACTATGGAAAACCTCTACTTGCAATTGTTAATGTACTAAACAAAGTGACAGAAGTACAAAGGAGCAACAGTTCATAGATTGACACGTAATTCAGTAGGAATGGAGAACATGATATGAAAAGAAGTAAGCATCTAATGTATGCAAATGGAGCCCTTGAAATGTTTCAAGGAGAATGTAGAATACAATGGCACATTTTGAGATGAAAAACAATCTCCGCGTATACCTCCCTCTTTTCAACCCCACTTCTTTGCTCTCTGCTTCATGATCCTCTGTCGGATGCCTTCTCCCCACCATCATTTCTCTTTCAGGGGTTCATCCGCATTCCTGTGATTCTCCCAGGAGCACCCTGACAGCCCAGAGCTGGCAGGTGGCAGGGGACTGAAGTTCTGAAGCCAGAACTGTTCCACATGCAGCTAGCTGGAAAAGGGGTTGTATTCACCTCCTTGTTAAGGGAAACAGAAAGTCAACAGCTAAATACCGTCTGGGTTTGCCTAAGCCTGTGATCACCTGTGGCAAGGAAACAGTCTGACAAGGCAAAAAACGGTGGGGTTCATCACTACTTGGCCTAACAATGTATATATTCATAATAAAATCAACTTAAAACTCAATGCTCCTTGATAAAGCTTCATGCATACTAAAAATTAACCACTGCTGGATAGCACTTTATAGTTTTACAAACACTTTCACTTATTTTATGGGTCATCATTATTAACCTACTTAAAAAGGTAACTGAAGTTCAACCCCAGGCAGTAAACCACAATGTACTTGAGAAGCAGGCATTCAGCATCCTTGTAACCTCACTTCTCATGTGATTTGTTACCTGCTTACCATGTGATGGTCCTGTGCCACATGCAAGGAATTCAGGGACAGATAAAACACAGTCCTTTTTCCTTGAAGAGTTTACAGTGCCCCAGGGAAAAGAAGAGACGTTGACAGTACTTTAGAATACTGTGTAATATGAAGCTGGCCCTGAGAGAGGGGAAGAAAGCTCAGGCACTATCAGAGGACAGATGTTACTCATAGCAGAGTGCATGTGTCTCCAGGGACAAGGCTTCCATGAGGAAGTGTTGCTTGACCTGAATCTTAAAAGGCGATTAAGAATTAATAGGTGAATGAGAAGGATTGACAGGACAGGGAGATGATGAACCTATAAATATATGCACTGGTGTGTGCTGTAAGACACCCAATTCCTGGCCACAAGAGCACAAAATCAATCGTAGGCTTGGGATGAAGTTGGAGGGAAGGAACAGGTAAGATCAAAGAGGGTCCTATCACAACTAGCAAGGATTTCAGGTTTGAATCAATATGAACAGATTACTTATCATTTTAGAAAGACAACTTACATTTTATTTATTTTTTTTCAGTGCTCAGTACTTCATTTTTTTATTTTTTACAATTTTTATTGAAGCTGATTTGACATGTTGTGTTAGTTTCAGGTATACAGCAAAGTGATTCAGTGATAAATATTTATACATATATTCTTTTCCATTATAGGTTATTACAAGATATTGAGGATGGTTCCCTGTGCTATACAGTTGGTCCTTGTTGTTTATCTATTTTATATACAGTAATGTGTATCTGTTAATCCCAAACTCCTAATTTATTCCAACTCCCCCATTTTCCTTTGGTAACCATAAATCTGTTTTATGTCTGTGAGTCTATTTCTGTTTTGTAAATGAGTTCATTTGTAGCATTTTTTTAGATTCCACATATAAGTTATATCATATAATATTTCTCTTTGTCTGACTTACTTCACTTAGTATGATAATGTCTAGGTCCATCTGTGTTGTTGAAAATGGCATTATTTCACATTTTTTTATGGCTGAGTAATATTCCACTGTATATATAATTTAAAAGGAGGATGGCTTTTAGTGAGATAAGACTCCTCATTGTCTTACAATGAAAGTTAGCATTAAAAGGATAACAGGGGTTAAAAGAAGACATATCCTTTGGTACCAAGCAGTTTATATTTGATTTAAAAAGTAATTTATGTATTTGTACATGCAAGCACACAATCTAGAACAAGAGCGAAAGTAGTAATAAATCTATTAAGTGCTATTAAACTTGTCTGAAATCATTAAAAAATGCTTCAGAGAGGAGTTCAGCTATAAATATTGCTAGGATTGTCACTGAAGAGACAAGAGAAAGAATATTTCAGAGGGCAGTATAGAATATAAAAAGCATAGAGTGGAAAATAGAAATTAGATTCTTGTAACAAAAGCCCAGAACCAGATGGCTTCACAGGAGAATTCTATCAAACATTTAGAGAAGAACTAACACCTATCCTTCTCAAACTCTTCCGAAATATAGCAGAGGGAGAAACACTCCCAAACTCATTGTACGAGGCCACCATCACCCTGATACCAAAATCAGACAAAGATGTCACAAAAAAAGAAAACTACAGGCCAATATCACTGATGAACATAGATGCAAAAATCATCAACAAAATACTAGCAAACAGAATCCAACAGTACATTGAAAGGATCATACACCATGATCAATTGGGGTTTATCCCAGGAATGCAAGGATTCTTCAATATATGCAAATCAATCAATGTGATAAACCATATTAACAAATTGAAGGAGAAAAACCATATGATCATCTCGATAGATGCAGAAAAAGCTTTCGACAAAATTCAACACCCATTTATGATAAAAACCCTCCAGAAAGTAGGCATAGAGGGAAATTACCTCAACATAATAAAGGCCATATATGACAAACCCACAGGCGACATCATTCTCAATGGTGAAAAAGTGAAACCATTTCCACTAAGATCAGACACGAGACAAGGTTGCCCACTCTCAACACTATTATTCAACATAGTTTTGGAAGTTTTAGCCACAGCAATCAGAGAAGGAATAAAAGGAAATAAAATCAGAAAAGAAGAAGTAAAACTGTCACTGTTTGCAGATGACATGATACTATACATAGAGAATCCTAAAGATGCTACCAGAAAACTACTAGAGCTAATCAATGAATTTGGTAAATTAGCAGGATACAAAATTAATGCACAGAAATCTCTTCCATTCCTATACCCTAATGATGAAAACTCTGAAAGAGAAATTAAGGAAACACTCCCATTTACTACTGCAACAAAAAGAATAAAATACCTAGGAATAACCTACCTAAGGAGACAAAAGACCTGTATGCAGAAAACTATAAGACACTGATGAAAGAAATTAAAGATGATACATACAGATGGAGAGATATACCATGTTCTTGGATTGGAAGAATCAACATTGTGAAAATGACTATACTACCCAAAGCAATCTACAGATTCAGTGAAAATCCAATCAAACTACCAATGGCATTTTTCACAGAATTAGAACAAAAAATCTCACAATTTGTATAGAAACACAAAAAACCCCGAATAGCCAAAGCAATCTTGAGAAAGAAAAATGAAGCTGGAGGAATCAGGCTGGCTGACTTCAGACTATAGTACAAAGCTAGAGTAATCAAGACAGTATGGTACTGGCAGAAAAACAGAAATATAGATCAATGGAACAGCATAGAAAGCTCAGAGATAAACCCACGCATGTATGGTCACCTTATCTTTGATAAAGGAGGCGAGAATATACAATGGGGAAAAGACAGCCTCTTCAATAAGTGGTGCTGGGAAAACTGGACAGCTACATGTAAAAGAATGAAATTAGAACAATCCCTAACACCATACACCATAATAAACTCAAAATGGATTAAAGACTTACATGTAAGGCCAGACACTGTACAACTCTTAAAGGAAAACATAGGCAGAACAATTGATGACATAAATCACAGCAAGATCCTTTTTGACCCACCTCCTCGAGAAATGGAAATAAAAACAAAAAGAAACAAATGGGACCTAATGAAACTTTAAAGCTTATGCACAGCAAAGGAAACCATAAACAAGATGAAAAGACAACGCTCAGGATGGGAGAAAATATTTGAAAACAAAGCAACTGACAAAGTATTAACCTCCAAAATATAAAAGCAGCTCATGCAGCTCAATATCAAAAAAACAAACAACCCAATCAAAAAGTGGGCAGAAGACCTGAAGAGATATTTCTCCAAAGAAGATATACAGATTGCCAACAAACACATGAAAGGATACTCAACATCACTAATCATTAGAGAAATACAAATCAAAACTACAGCTCTGTTTACAATAGCCAGGACATGGAAGCAACCTAGGTGTCCATCATTGGATGAATGGATAAAGAAGATGTGGCACATATATACAATGGAATATTACTCAGCCATAAAAAGAAATGAAATGGAGGTATTTGTAATGAGGTGGATGGAGTTAGAGTCTGTCATACAGAGTGAAGTAAGTCAGAAAGAGAAAAACAAATACAGTATGCTAACACATGTATATGGAATCTAAGGGAAAAAAAAAAAAAGGTCATGAAGAACCTAGTGGCAAGACGAGAATAAAGACACAGACCTACTAGAGAATGGACTTGAGGATATGGGGAGGGGGAGGGGTGAGATGTGACAGGGTGAGAGAGTGGCATGGACATATATACACTATCAAATGTAAAATAGATAGCTAGTGGGAAGCAGCCACATAGCACAGGGAGATCAACTAGGTGCTTTGTGACCACCTAGAGGGGTGGGATAGGGAGGGTGGGAGGGAGGGAGATGCAAGAGGGAAGAGATATGGGAACATATGTATATGTATAACTGATTCATTTGTTATACAGCAGAAACTAACACACCATTGTAAAGCAATTATACTTCAATAAAGATGTTTAAAAAAAAAAAAAAAACTACAATGAGGTATCACTTCACACCGGTCAGAATGGCCATCATCAAAAAATCTACAAACAATAAATGATGGAGAGGGTGTGGAGAAAAGGAAACTCTCTTGCACTGTTAGTGGGAATGTAAATTGATACAGCCACTATGGAGAACAGTATGGAGGGTCCTTAAAAAATCTAAAAATAGAACTACCATGTGACCCAGCAATCCCACTACTGGGCATATACGCTGAGAAAACCATAATTCAAAAAGAGTGGGGCTTCCCTGGTGGCGCAGTGGTTGGGGGTCTGCCTGCTGATGCAGGGGACGTGGGTTCGAGCCCTGGTCTGGGAGGATCCCACATGCCATGGAGCAACTGGGCCCATGAGCCACAATTGCTGAGCCTGCGCTCCGCAACGGGAGAGGCCACGATGGTGGGAGGCCCGCGCACCGCGATGAGGAGTGGCCCCTGCTTGCCGCGGCTGGGGAAAGCCCTCGCGCAGAGGCGAGGACCCAACACAGCCATAAATAGATAGATAAATTAATTTTAAAAAACAACAACAACAACAACAACAACAACAAAAAGCCCTATAAAAATTGTGGCACAAGGTAGTCCAACTTCTAAAAATAAAAGAGTCAGGTACCACAATGTTCATTGCAGCTCTATTTACAGTAACCAGGACATGGAAACAACCAAAGTGTTCATTGACAGATGAATGGATAAAGAAGATGTGGCACATGTATACAATGGAATATTACTCGGCCATAAAAAGAAATGAAATTGAGTTATTTGTAGTGAGGTGGATGGACCTAGAGGCTGTCATACAGAGTGAAGCAAGTCAGAAAGAGAATAACAAATAGCGTATGCTAACACATATATATGGAATCTAAAAAAAAAAAAAATGGTTTTGATGAACTTAGGGTCAGGACAGGAATAAAGACGCAGATGTAGAGAATGGACCTGAGGACATGAGAAGTGGTAAGGGTAAGCTGAGACAAAGTGAGTGAGTGGCATGGACATATACACACTACCAAATGTAAAATAGATAGCTAGTGGGAAGCAGCCACAAAGCACAGGGAGATCAGTTCGGTGCTTTTTGTCCACCTAGAGGGGTGGGATAGGGAGGGTGGGAGGGAGATGCAAGAGGGAAGAGATATGGGGATATATGTATATGTATAGCTGATTCACTTTGTTATAAAGCAGAAATTAACACACCATTGTAAAGCAATTATACTCCAATAAAGATGTTAAAAAAAAAAAAGAAAATACATTGTTGTGTTTGCAACCATGAGAAAATCATTGTAACTGGAAAGATAAGCAACAGATAGTTGCAAACCCTGCTTGGTTGTCATAATAGGACCCCAGATTTCTCAGCAACAGGAACTGCAATGTTAGCCTGTCTGTGAGAAAGACATGGATTTCTTCAATATTTCATGAAAATATTATCGATATTTTTAGGCATGATCATTACAGTCAAAATTAAATTCAAAGAAAAAGAGAGAAAGATAAGGATAAAGATTAAAAAGTTATGAACGTTTTTATTTTAGAGTGGACATGGCATACAAAGCAGGTACTATAGCAGTTAACTGATACTTATAACTCGAGGACCGTTCAGGATGTATGGGGAATGATGGCAAATAGGCATAGGCAAATGTTTGGCAAAGATGTTTCTTCAAATTCTCTGCCTCCAAACTGATGATTTGTCCCCTGTGAAGACATTGTTTACATGCAAAGCCAGAGGTCATAACAAAGGTCTACCGTGTGCCGTGCAGTTATTCAGATTTTATATTCTTTCTCGCTCAGTAGCAATACCACTGGCTGGATATAGGGATAGAAATGTGCCTGAGGTTTTGATTGACAGGTTTGGAGCTTGGTTTCCCTTGAGGAAATTCTCTTCCTATAAGTCTTTGTTTTCCTGGTATTTTACACATTATATTGTAATGCTTATCAGAAAATTCATATCAGATCTAAATACTGGCACTTGACTGTAAAGTTTAATATTTAAAAGATGCTGTTTGGCTGTTTACAATATATAGATACAAGTTTATTTTTCTGGGAAGGGTCACAGAGAAAAAACCAGTAATTTTCTATCACTGACATCAGGGGAAACTGCTTCCTGCTAGATCAATGCATAAAAATTCAGTTTTAATGCTTTTGTAGTACCTTAGCATTGACATCTGTATGTTTAGAAATGAGTGTGCAAAACCTTCAGCATTTTATAAATGAAAAGAAAAAAATGATTTAATTATGAGTAGTGTATACAATATTATGATTATTATTGCTAGAGATAATAACACCAAGAGATGGTCCAAAGACAAATGAATACATATTTTTCCAATTTTTATGTTAATAAAGTCATTTAAGTAAATTCAAACCTGGTATTCTCTGCAGAGCAGTACATTATTCTCTATACACACAAAAAATTATGAAAAGATTAGTCAGTTGTAGGAATTTACTATGTATAGTATTCTGCCTTGCATTTATCATTCAGTGAAGTATTAAAAGGCAGCTTATGGAGAAAGGAATATTTCAAATTATGGACTTATAAATACTCTGCAAACCATTTCTTTTGATGAACTGATTTCCTGATCAGAGCAATCTTGTATAAATTTTGATCATTTTATATTTTTTCCATCTGTACTTCTTTCAAGTTCAAGTCTGGATAGCTTGAGTTTGTTGCTTGTCCCCCATTAAATTGCCTGAACTCTATCTCAAAGCCCGAACCATGCTTATGTTACATAACACCCAAGGGGAAATGTGTTTCCTGTGGGGACTCAGTTAAAAAGATGCCTTTTCCACATAAAGATCTTTAATATTTCTGAAATCACATTTTCCCTGAATGTTAAAATCTGCTTTCCATTACACTCTAATGGTAAAGGTTTTTGCATGGGCATCTGTGGTCCAAAGGTTGCCTCAGCAGGGTCACATAACAGTCTCTCAAAGTAAACCTGAGGAGCCGCTCACGAGGCCGGCCCACCAAGCCCCCCTCCGCAGAGGCAGTAGCAAGCTGGGCTGATCAACCACCAGCATAGATCAAACCACCAGCATAGGCGTTCTCACTGCGCTGCAGCACTTCTTAGCAAATGGTTTGTAATTAAGTCCACATTCCCAAAGACAACACATTGAAAAATGTATATGTTTAGGAGTGAAAGGTGAAGAAAAGAAAGCCAATACATGAGGTACCTAGAGCTGTCAAATTCATAGAGCCGAAGGAAGGAGAGTGGTTTGCAGAGGTTGGAATCAGGAGGGAAGAAGGGAGAAATATTGTTGACTGGGTACAAGACGGGATGCTGAAAAGAAATCTGGAGATGGATAGTGGTGACTTGCACAACCATGTGCAAACTTTATGTTATATACATCTTGCCACATTTTTTTTAAAGACCTTGTTAAAAAAAAAAATAAGAAAGCAAATAAGAGATAGTCATAATGATTGCACTCAATCAACTGCTTAATTTGTATCTTACCCAAATCTAAAATGTTATTCTTTTGTTTTTCATAATTGTTCAAGTTGGTTTCCCTTCTGAGGTGAGAAAAATAGTGAATTTGCTAATGCTTTGTCTCATAGGCATCTATATTTCCTGCTTTTTTGAGAACCTTTTACAAGGAACCTAAGTTGCCTGCACAACCCTCAGACACTGTGATGCTTCAGGCCCTAGAGAAGGATGCTAAGTGCCTACCATGTTTGCGGTGTCAAGGTACCATTCCTTATAAAAGCTCAGGAAATAGCTAGGTGGCTTGCACAACTAACCACCATGATGGTTCTCTCTGGTTGAGGGGTTGGCACTTTAATTTCCTATGGTGACAGTTTCCTTTGCTGAGAGCTGCAAGGTGTCAGGACCTATGGTTTCTAAAACCTGGGTGACTGGGCTACGGCATATGCAGTGGTAATGCTGCTCCACAATCCAGATAAGTAGACCCACTTCTTCCTGAGTGACATTAGCTGTCTACACCACAAATGGGGTTCAGATATTATCTGAACTCATTAATATTCTGCTATGAAGTTTGTTACTAGGCAATTATGATTAAAACAGACAAATCTTCGGTCTCCTGAAAACTATGTTTAATGACACTTGCAAGTAGAAATTTGTTTCTTTTATTTATGGTCAAATATTAAAACCAGACCTTCTTAAAGGAGACAATAACCTCAGTTCAAAGAAAATCAGCCATAATGCAATCATACATATGTAAATATTAAACATGTACATAAACCAGAAAGATAATTCATGTTTGATTGTGGCAGGAAAGGATTATGATTCTTTTGTAATCTTTTCTTTGAAAAAATGATTATCCAAAGAATGAATTCACAAGTTCTAATTTTAGTTCCTCTTCATCATCAAGAGAAAAGGTGATTAAATATTTAGCACTCAGAGCTCCCTATGGAGTAGTTATCATGCCCATTACAAAATGAGGAAAAAACACTCAGAAGGATTAAATAAAATTGCCTAAGGACAGCTAGACAGGAGCACAAACAGGATTCACACTTGTATCCGACTTAAAACATATTCTCTTTTACTTCCTTATGTTTCCTCTCAATAAGTAATTATTAAGATTGTATTATATGAAGGTTACTGCAAAGGGCCTTCATAGGCTAGAAATAAACATAAGCTCCTGTCTTTCTGTGGATTAACTGATAGAGCAAATGTACTGATATAGTGATGCAGTCTTTATATATGTAGAAGAGGCCTGATCATTAAGACTAGAACGGGGAGGAGAGAGAAGATGGCGGAAGAGTAAGACGCGGAGATCACCTTCCTTCCCACAGATACAGTAGAAATACATCTACACGTGGAACTGCTCCTACAGAACACCCACTGAACGCTGGCAGAAGACGTCAGACCTCCCAAAAGGCAAGAAACTCCCCCGGTACTTGGGTAGGGCAAAAGAAAAAAGAAAAAACAGAGACAAAAGAATAGGGACGGCATCTGCACCAGTGGGAGGGAGCTGTGAAGGAGGAAAGATTTCCACGCACTAGGAGCCCCTTCGCGGGCAGAGACTGCGGGTGGCAGAGGGGGGAAGCTGCGGAGCCACGGAGGAGAGCACAGCCACAGGGGTGCGGAGGGCAAAGCGGAGAGATTCCCGCACTTCCCGCACGGAGGCTCGGTGCTGACCAGCACTCACCAGCCCGAGAGGCTTGTCTGCTCAGCCGCCGGGGCGGGCGGGGCTGGGAGCTGAGGCTCGGGCTTCGGATCGCAGGGAGAGGACTGGGGTTGGCGGCGTGAACACAGCCTGAAGGGGTTAGTGCACCACACCTAGCCGGGAGGGAGTCTGGGGAAAAAGCCTGCAGCTGCCGAAGAGGCAAGAGACTTTTTCTTCCCTGTTCCCTGGTGCGCGAGGAGAGGGGATTCAGAGCGCCGCCTAAACGAACTTCAGAGACGGGCGCGAGCCGCGGCTAACAGCGCGGATCCCATAGCAACAGGGGCGCAGAGGGAAAAACGGAGAGACTCCCGCACAGAGGCTTGGCGCCGAGCAGCGCTCACCAACCCGAGAGGCTTGTCTGCTCCCCCGCCGGGGCGGGCGGGGCTGGGAGCGGACGCTCGGGCTTCGGTTGGATCGCAGGGAGAGGACTGGGGTTGGCGGCGTGAACACAGCCTGAAGGGGTTAGCGCACCACAGCTGGCTGGGAGGGAGACCGGGAAAAAGTCTGCAGCTGCCGAAGAGGCAAGAGACTTTTTCTTGCCTCTTTGTTTCGCGGCGGGCAGGGAGAGGGGATTCAGAGTGCCGCCGAAACGAACTCCAGAGACTGGCGTGAGCCGCGGCGGTCAGCGCGGA
Source organism: Balaenoptera musculus (assembly GCF_009873245.2). Taxonomy (NCBI): domain Eukaryota; kingdom Metazoa; phylum Chordata; class Mammalia; order Artiodactyla; family Balaenopteridae; genus Balaenoptera; species Balaenoptera musculus. The sequence goes on along the minus strand of NC_045801.1, from coordinate 59,002,525 downwards.
CCACAGAGACGGGCGTGAGACGCTGGGGCTGCTGCTGCCGCCTCCAGAAAGCCTGTGTGCGAGCACAGGTCACTCTCCGCGCCGCCCCTCCCGGGAGCCCGTGCAGCCCGCCACTGCCAGCATCCCGTGATCCCGGGACAACATCCCCGGGAGAACGCACTGCGCGCCTCAGGCTGCTGCAACGTCACGCCGGCCTCTGACGCCGCAGGCTCGCCCCGCCTCCTCTGTACCCCTCCCTCCCCGCGGCCTGGGTGAGCCAGAGCCCCCGAAGCAGCTGCTCCTTTAACCCCGTCCTGTCTGGGCGGGGAACAGACGCCCTCAGGCGACCTACACGCAGAGGCGGGTCCAAATCCAAAGCTGATCCCCAGGAGCTGTGCGAACAGAGTAGAGGAGGGGAAATCTCTCCCAGCAGCCTCAGAAGAAGCGGATTAAAACTCCACAAACAACTTGATGTGCCTGCATCTGTTGAATACCTGAATAGACAACGAATCATCCCAAATTCAGGAGGTGGACTTTGGGAGCAGGATATATTAATTTTTCCCCTTTTCCTCTTTTTTTTTTTTTGTGAGTGTATATGCATATGCTTCTGGGGGAGATTTTGTCTGTATAGCTTTGCTTTATAATAGCTTTATTTTACTTCACTATATTATAGCTTCTTTCTTTCTTTCCTTTCTTTCTTTCTTTCTTTCTTTCTTCCTTCCTTCCTTCCTTCCTTCCTTCCTTCCTTCCTTCCTTCCTTCCTTCCTTCCTTCCTTCCTTCCTTCCTTCCTTCCTTCCTTCCTTCCTTCCTTCCTTCCTTCCTTCCTTCCTTCCTTCCTTCCTTCCTTCCTTCCTTCCTTCCTTCCTTCCTTCCTTCCTTCCTTCCTTCCTTCCTTCCTTCCTTCCTTCCTTCCTTCCTTCCTTCCTTCCTTCCTTCCTTCCTTCCTTCCTTCCTTCCTTCCTTCCTTCCTTCCTTCCTTCCTTCCTTCCTTCCTTCCTTCCTTCCTTCCTTCCTTCCTTCCTTCCTTCCTTCCTTCCTTCCTTCCTTCCTTCCTTCCTTCCTTCCTTCCTTCCTTTCTTTCTATTTTTTCTCCCTTTTACTCTGAGCCGTGTGGACGAAAGGCTCTTGGTGCTTCAGCCAGGCATCAGGGCCGTACCTCGGAGGTGGGAGAGCCAACTTCAGGACACTGGTCCACAAGAGACCTCCCAGCTCCACGTAATACCAAACGGCAAAAATCTCTCAGAGATCTCCATCTCAACATCAAGACCCAGCATCACTCAATGACCAGCAAGCTACAGTGCTGAACACCCTATGCCAAACAACTAGCAAGACAGGAACACAGCCCCATCCATTAGCAGAGAGGCTGCCTAAAATCATAATAAGGCCACAGACACCCCAAAATACACCACCAGACGTGGACGTGCCCACCAGAAAGACAAGATCCAGCCTCATCCACCAGAGCTCAGGCACTAGTTCCCTCCACCAGGAAGCCTACACAACCCACTGAACCAACCTTAGCCACTGGGGACAGATACCAAAAACAACGGGAACTACAAACCTGCAACCTGTGATAAGGAGACCCCAAACACAGTAAGATAAGCAAAATGAGACGACAGAAAAACACACAGCAGATGAAGGAGCAGGGTCAAAAGACACTAGACTTAACAAATGAAGAGGAAATAGGTAGTCTACCTGAAAAAGAATTCAGAATAATGATAGTGAGGATGATCCAAAATCTTGGAAATAGAATAGACAAAATGCAAGAAACATTTAACAAGGACGTAGAAGAACTAAAGAGGAATCAAGCAATGATGAAAAACACAATAAATGAAATTAAAAATACTCTAGATGGGATCAATAGCAGAATAACTGAGGCAGAAGAAAGGATAAGTGACCTGGAAGATAAAATGGTGGAAATAACTACTGCAGAGCAGGATAAAGAAAAAAGAATGAAAAGAACTGAGGACAGTCTCAGAGACCTCTGGGACAACACTAAACGCACCAACATTCGAATTATAGGGGTCCCAGAAGAAGAAGAGAAAAAGAAAGGGACTGAGAAAATATTTGAAGAGATTATAGTTGAAAACTTCCCTAATATGGGAAAGGAAATAGTTAATCAAGTCCTGGAAGCACAGAGAGTCCCATACAGGATAAACCCAAGGAGAAACACGCCAAGACACATATTAATCAAACTGTCAAAAATTAAATATAAGGAAAACATATTAAAGGCAGCAAGGGAAAAAAAACAAATAACACACAAGGGAATCCCCATAAGGTTAACATCTGATCTTTCAGCAGAAACTCTGCAAGCCAGAAGGGAGTGGCAGGATATACTTAAAGTGATGAAGGAGAAGAACCTACAACCAAGATTACTCTACCCAGCAAGGATCTCATTCAAATGTGATGGAGAAATTAAAACCTTTACAGACAAGCAAAAGCTGAGAGAGTTCAGCACTACCAAACCAGCTTTACAACAAATGCTAAAGGAACTTCTCTAGGCAAGAAACACAAGAGAAGGAAAACACCTACAATAACAAACCCAAAACATTTAAGAAAATGGGAATAGGAACATACATATCGATAATTACCTTGAATGTAAATGGATTAAATGCTCCCACCAAAAGACACAGGCTGGCTGAATGGATACAAAAACAAGACCCATATATATGCTGTCTACAAGAGACCCACTTCAGACCTAGAGACACATACAGACTGAAAGTGAGGGGATGGAAAAAGATATTCCATGCAAATGGAAATCAAAAGAAAGCTGGAGTAGCAATTCTCATATCAGACAAAATAGACTTTAAAATAAAGAATATTACAAGAGACAAAGAAGGACACTATATAATGATCAAGGGATCGATCCAAGAGGAAGGTATAACAATTGTAAATATTTATGCACCCAACATAGGAGCACCTCAATACATAAGGCAAGTACTAACAGCCATAAAAGGGGAAATCGACAGCAACACAATCATAGTAGGGGACTTTAACACCCCACTTTCACCAATGGACAGATCATCCAAAATGAAAATAAGTAAGGAAACACAAGCTTTAAATGATACATTAAACAAGATGGACTTAATTGATATTTATAGGACATTCCACCCAAAAACAACAGAATACACATTTTTCTCAAGTGCTCATGGAACATTCTCCAGGATAGATCATATCTTGGGTCACAAATCAAGCCTTGGTAAATTTAAGAAAATTGAAATTGTATCAAGTATCTTTTCCGACCACAACGCTATGAGACTCGATATCAATTACAGGAAAAGATCTGTAAAAAATACAAACACATGGAGGCTACACAATACATTACTTAATAATGAAGTGATTACTGAAGAAATCAAAGGGGAAATCAAAAAATACCTAGAAATAAATGACAATGGAGATACGACGACCCAAAACCTATGGGACGCAGCAAAAGCAGTGCTAAGAGGGAAGTTTATAGCAATACAAGCCTACCTCAAGAAACAGGAAACATCTCGAATAAACAACCTAACCTTGCACCTAAAGCAATTAGAGAAAGAAGAACAAAAAAACCCCAAAGCCAGCAGAAGGAAAGAAATTATAAAGATCAGGTCAGAAATAAATGAAAAAGAAATGAAGGAAACAATAGCAAAAATCAATGAAACTAAAAGCTGGTTCTTTGAGAAGATAAACAAAATTGATAAACCATTAGCCAGACTCATCAAGAGAAAAAGGGAGAAGACTCAGATCAATAGAATTAGAAATGAAAAAGGAGAAATAACAACTGACACTGCAGAAATACAAAAGATCATGAGAGATTACTACAAGCAACTCTATGCCAATAAAATGGACAACCTGGAAGAAATGGACAGATTCTTAGAAATGCACAAACTGCCGAGACTGAACCAGGAAGAAATAGAAAATATGAACAGACCAATCACAAGCACTGAAATTGAAACTGTGATTAAAAACCTTCCAACAAACAAAAGCCCAGGACCAGATGGCTTCACAGGTGAATTCTATCAAACATTTAGAGAAGAGCTAACATCTATCCTTCTCAAACTCTTCCAAAATATTGCAGAGGGAGGAACACTCCCAAACTCATTCTACGAGGCCACCATCACCCTGATACCAAAACCAGACAAAGATGTCACAAAGAAAGAAAACTACAGGCCAATATCACTGATGAACATAGATGCAAAAATCCTCAACAAAATACTCGCAAACAGAATCCAACAGCACATTAAAAGGATCATACACCATGACCAAGTGGGGTTTATCCCAGGAATGCAAGGATTCTTCAATATACGCAAATCAATCAATGTGATACACCATATTAACAAATTGAAGGAGAAAAACCATATGATTATCTCAATAGATGCAGAGAAAGCTTTCGACAAAATTCAACAGCCATTTATGATAAAAGCCCTGCAGAAAGTAGGCATAGAGGGAACTTTCCTCAACATAATAAAGGCCATATATGACAAACCCACAGCTAACATTGTCCTCAATGGTGAAAAACTGAAACCATTTCCACTAAGATCAGGAACAAGACAAGGTTGCCCACTCTCACCACTGTTATTCAACATAGTTTTGGAAGTGTTAGCCACAGCAATCAGAGTAGACAAAGAAATAAAAGGAATCCAAATCGGAAAAGAAGAAGTAAAGCTGTCACTATTTGCAGATGACATGATACTATACATAGAGAATCCTAAAGATGCTACCAGAAAACTCCTAGAGCTAATCAATGAATTTGGTAAAGTAGCAGGATACAAAATTAATGCACAGAAATCGCTTGCATTTCTATACACTAATGACGAAAAATCTCAAAGTGAAATTAAGAAAACACTCCCGTTTACCATTGCAACAAAAAGAATAAGATATCTAGGAATAAACCTACCTAAGGAGACAAAAGACCTGTATGCAGAAAATTATAAGACACTGATGAAAGAAATTAAAGACGATACAAATAGATGGAGAGATATACCATGTTCCTGGATTGGAAGAATCAACATTGTGAAAATGACTCTACTACCCAAAGCAATCTACAGATTCAATGCAATCCCTATCAAACTACCACTGGCATTTTTCACAGAACTAGAACAAAAAATTTCACAATTTGTAAGGAAACACAAAAGACCCCGAATAGCCAAAGCAATCTTGAGAACGAAAAATGGAGCTGGGGGAATCAGGCTCCCTGACTTCAGACTATACTACAAAGCTTCAGTAATCAAGACAGTTTGGTACTGGCACAAAAACAGAAATATAGATCAATGGAACAGGATAGAAAGCCCAGAGATAAACACACACACATATGGTCACCTTATCTTTGATAAAGGAGGCAAGCATATACAGTGGAGAAAAGACAGCCTCTTCAATAAGTGGTGCTGGGAAAATTGGACAGCTACATGTAAAAGTATGAAATTAGAACACTCCCTGACACCATGCACAAAAATAAACTCCAAATGGATTAAAGACCTAAGTGTAAGGCCAGACACTATCAAACTCTTAGAGGAAAACATAGGCAGAACACTCTATGACATACATCACAGCAAGATTCTTTTTGACCCAGCTCCCAGAGAAATGGAAATAAGAACACAAATAAACAAATGGGACCTAATGAAACTTAAAAGCTTTTGCGCAGCAAAGGAAACCATAAACAAGACCAAAAGACAACCATCAGAATGGGAGAAAATATTTGCAAATGAAGCAACTGACAAAGGATTAATCTCCAAGATTTACAAGCAGCTCATGCAGCTCAATAACAAAAAAACGAACAACCCAATCCAAAAATGGGCAGAAGACCTAAATAGACATTTCTCCAAAGAAGATATACAGATGGCCTACAGACACATGAAAGAATGCTCAACATCATTAATCATTAGAGAAATGCAAATCAAAACTACAATGAGATATCATCTCACACCGGTCAGAATGGCCATCATCAAAAAATCTAGAAACAATAAATGCTGGAGAGGGTGTGGAGGAAAGGGAACACTCTTGCACTGTTGGTGGGAATGTAAATTGATACAGCCACTATGGAGAACAGTATGGAGGTTCCTTAAAAAACTACAAATAGAACTACCATACGACCCAGCAATCCCACTACTGGGTATATACCCTGAGAAAACCATAGGTCAAAAAGTGTCATGTACCACAATGTTCATTGCAGCTCTATTTACAATAGCCAGGACCTGGAAGCAACCTAAATGTCCATCGACAGATGAATGGATAAAGAAGATGTGGCACATATATACAATGGAATATTACTCAGCCATAAAAAGAAATGAAATGGAGGTATTTGTAATGAGGTGGATGGAGTTAGAGTCTGTCATACAGAGTGAAGTAAGTCAGAAAGAGAAAAACAAATACAGTATGCTAACACATATATACGGAATCTAAGGAAAAAAAAAAAAGGCCATGAAGAACCTAGTGGCAAGACGGGAATAAAGACACAGACCTACTAGAGAATGGACTTGAGGATATGGGGAGGGGGTGGGGTGAGATGGGACAGGGTAAGAGAGTGTCATGGACATATATACACTACCAAATGTAAAATAGATAGCTAGTGGGAAGCAGCCACATAGCACAGGGAGATCAGCTCGGTGCTTTGTGACCACCTAGAGGGGTGGGATGGGGAGGGTGGGAGGGAGGGAGATGCAAGAGGGAAGAGAAATGGGAACATATTGTATATGTATAACTGATTCACTTTGTTATAAAGCAGAAGCTAACACACTATTGTAAGGCAATTATACTTCAATAAAGATGTTTAAAAAAAAAAAAAAAAAAAAGACTAGAACGTTCCAGGGAAGTCTTCAAGTGAAACTAGGAAAGGAGCAGGTGAATAACTCCTGACTGGAGAGAGCATGTTCACAGCTGAGCAGGTCAGAGAGCTGTTGCCTTGCATCCCTCAGAATCATCACAGACACAAGAAACACAATCTTCCACAGAGTGGATAATAAGTAGATAGTTATTGAATTAATGGACAAGAGGACTAATTAATAAAGTCATTTGGCTGGAGTGAAAGTTTTATGTAGAAAAATAAAAGCAAAGATAAAATTAGGCAGATAAAGAAAGGGAGCATGTAGAATGGTTTCACGGCAAGAATATGGGCTTTGAACTCTATCCTCTAGAAAATGGGAGAGGTCACATAAATGGGATGATAAAAGACAGAGTGGATATGTTGTCTAGGAAGAATTGGAAGGGGAGAGATTGGTGAGAAATAGACAATAGCCCAGGTGTGAGATAATGAGAACCTGGGCTGGGGAGGGGGGGCAGTGGGGAATGGACAGGATTACCCTTACTTGTGAGTAATGGAAACCTATTTCAAGAATAAGTATGGCAAATATATTCCAACAAAATGGATAAATCACTGTTAACAAATTTTTCTTACAATTGAAGATAAAAAAAAAATACTGGTGTGAATAAATTTATTTAAATTTTAAGATGTATATTTTAAAGCAGTTTCATTATTTGATTGATATTTACCATTCAAATAATTAGCTGTCCATATCATTTTGCATATACAATAACTCATATCCAATCTGCTGACAAAACCTTATGGAGTCTACACTGAAAAACTGCATCAGCCTTTTCAATTAATTTAATAAAGCACTTGCGCTTCACATTTTAAAGAAAAAAATATAACAAAACCCTAGCCCAAGAAAATAATCTTTTACTTGAGCATTTGTAAAATAAAAATTAAAAAAATAATAATAATGAACATCTTTTGGCTTTCTCCAACTCTTTTTTACTTTGAAAAAGAACAATAAGAAAAGTCCAGAATTGTAAGTTCATCCATTATTTGGACTGAATATAATTTCATCCTTAAGTGAGTATTTTGTTTTTAATCCTGGCCTCCTACTATAATCAAAATAAAGCATATTGGTTACCTGCCAGGAGTCAAGTCTGACGCCACAGTGCAAGTGCATTGGATTGTTCTTTGGGGCACCCAGGGTAAACTAACACCCAAAAGTCATCCCGAGTTGCCCTTCAAAATCACTTGCAGCTATTCGTTATTTAATCTCCACAGCAATGCTTTTGTGACATAGGTCAGGATCTCTTTGTAGGCAACCAGGTGGCTGAGGCAAGTGACACAAATGTCAGAGTTTTAGGGCTTCATCCAACTGCTCAATTTTCATCTCTCTGTTTATTAGACCAAAGTAATAAGGCTTAACCCAACTATGTATTCAAAATGCATCATCATAAAAGATAGATGTCTTGGCTGCAATAAAAATTTTTTAACCAAAAAATAAATAAAGCGATGTTTCATACAGCTGGGGAGTTTGAGTTTATAGAAAAGTATTTGTTAACACAATAACGATCTTAGCATTAAGAGCTTATATTTCTTAAAAGCTCTTCAGAGCTTAGAATACTCACCAATACACTGGGACGGATGGCGTATAAACGGGCCTACTTCCTACTTTGTTCATCTTTTGTTTTAAATGTTAATCCATGAAAGGAGCCGAGTGAAGTGTTTTCTATGAGAAAAGTATAAAAGCTGAGTTTATGAATATAAAAAATAAAGACTTGTATAACAACCAGCCCTGAAATAATGGGAAATGGATCGCTGTCAAAAGAACAAGAAAAAAATTAGGAGAAAAGACTGGATTTTTCTACTTTTGATGTGAAAAGGAAAAGGCTGCTTATTTTCATCTGTTTACCCCCAGACTCACCTCTCCCCAGATACGTCGATTCTGCGTTTGAATATTAAATGTCTATCAATGTAGTAGAAATAATGAGATCTATTTGTCTATCTATTTATCTGTCTGCACATATACATTTACATTTAAATTCAAAACATACTATCATTTGATACAATCACTTTTTGAAATGTCAGTGTTTCATTTTATATAAAAAGAGATACAAAAAATTAAGGGAATAAATTAAAACAAGGGTCAGAAATAATGTGACACAATAATAGTGACACAAAGGACCCCTGGGAGCCATAAAGAACCTTTATCTGTTTCTAAGAAGCCTGCAGCTTGGTTATTTAAGATAAATACTTGTCTCTGCTCTCTTGATCTGCACATTCACAAGGCAATAGACTGGGAAGCAACACACCAACTATCAAGTTCTTTCTTTGCTGCTTAATAACAGTATACCTTTTGCACAGCGATTGAAATTTTCTGTACCTCAGTTTAGTCATAGGGAAAATCATGCTGTAAACTTTCATTTGTCTTCTATCTTTAAGAGTAAGGGAGAATAAACTAAAATTAAAGAGATTTTTCTTTTCTTAAGTTGAATTCAGGAATTTTTCTCATAGCTAATAAATATATTTTCAAGCACAAAGACCAAACTCCAATGGCAAACGCATTATCTAACCTTGTATGCATTGTCAAATACTTCCAAGGAGAAATGCAAGCATGTCTGTCTATTGTGTGTGTGTGTGTGTGTGTGTGTGAGCATGCATCTGTGGTATTTGCCCACACCGACATACACCTGTGAATACAAACTAATATTACAGCATATTGAATACTATAGGAGTAAAAAATCTATACCTCTCATATAAATATTAAGTGTCTTAATTCTATGGGCTATTCTAGTGGGCTTATAAAATGTATAAGATGTAAATCACAGAATTTGTCAAAATGCAATAGTTCTAATTTGAAAGTGGTTAAAGTCAAAGCTTTACAAATGGGCCTGGTCTTACTCTACAACAGATGGATTAAGCAAAGACATTTAAGCTCATAGCCTAAGTGTATAATCATCCTCATTGAGAATAATATCTTTTTAAAGTTGACTGTCCATGACTTGATCTATTTAGCATTGGGAGGAGAGACAAATTAGGAGTTTGGGATTAACATATACACACTACTATATGTAAAATAGATTACCAACAAGGATCTACTGTATAGCACAGGGAACTCTACTCAATATTTTATAATAACCTATAAGGGAAAAGAATCTGAAAAAAAATAGATATATATGTATGTATAACTGAATCACTTTGCTGTACACCTGAAGCTAACATAACATTGTAAATCAAATGTACTTCAATAAGAAAAAAAGATATAGAGGTGCCTATCCCATCACCTATTGTGAGTTTTGCAGGGTTACAGAATCTTGGGTGGTGCCAGGGCCTAGCAGGCAGAGTCACAATAATTTCAGAATTACTTAGATTTGACATTCCAGAAATTCTATTAAGTCAGAAGTGAGGAATGTGTGAGTCCTCTTGACCACAAAAGTATTCAATGAAATATATTACAGTATTTAAGAGACAAGGTCCTAAGCCTGCTTGCCTTAGTTTCAACGCCAACTCTGACACTTTCTAACCAAATGCCTTGGACAAGTTATTTAATATCTCTGTACCTTGATGTCCTTCCTCACTATTGAAAAGGAGATGTCAGTAGTCTTTACCTCATAAAGTTAGAATCTTCTATGTGTTCAGGAAAAAAAAAATCACTAGCACAGGGGAAGCGTGTGAAGAATGTCTGATGTCTGTTTTTCCACTGAGTGTCCTTCAACAGCCTCTGGACAGTCCTGAGAACAAATAGCCAAAGCTCTTCTTTTTGATGTTGTGTTTTATGGACACTACTTTCTACCTCTTTAGTCTGTAGTTTTCTGTGACAAGTTGAGACTTGATAAGATTTCCAGGGCCTTATTTTTCTCCACTTGTGATGAGGGAATTAACTCATTTGATAAAAGTTTACTGAATAAATACTATGTGCCTGAAACTATGGTAGGTACTGTGGATGTATGAATGCTGTATCAGGTGAAGTTACATGCTACGAAGAAAAATTGCAAGAGTTAGGGAGTGTCAGTTTTCCAATAAGTTAACATTTGAGAAGAGACCTACAGGAAGAGAGTGAATAATCCAGGGGCGTATTTGAGCCCTGAGTGTTTGAAGGAAAAATAACAGTAAGTGCAAATACCCTGTAGCAAAGTCATGCTTGGTGTGTAGGTCATTGCAGAAGCCAGTATGTCTAGAGCAAAATGAGGAAAGAAGAATGACTGTGAAGCTCCAAGACATGGAATCATGCAGGTTTTTGTAAGAAATGTGGTTTTTACTCTCAGTGCAATGTGAGAGCATTGAAGCACCGGAGTAGAGAAGTATCATCAAACATGGTTTACAAAAAGTGTCTTTGATGTGTTGCAAATAGATTGAAAGAGGGCAAGAGTCAATGCAATTAGAAGGCTGTTGCAATAATCCAGGCAAGAAATGATAATATCTTGGATGAGGGTAGCAATGATTAAGATGGTAAAAGAATTTGTATTCTGAGTATACAGCCCTTAGGGACAGAAACAAGGGTGTTTGTTCATAGACTGGATATGGGTTTGAGAGAAACAGAGAGGTTATGGACAACTGCTGTGTTTTTGGTATGAGTATCAGGGAGGATGGAGTTGACTTTAATGATCTGGCAAAATTGTGGGATGGGTGGGGTTTGGGGAATCAGAGAGAATCAGAAATCTCGCTGTGAATTTGTTTAAATGTGAGATGACTATTAGATACTTAGTGGGAGTATCAAGGAGGCAGTGAGGTACACTGCCAAGATTTGGTTACTCTGGGAACAAGATCAAAGGGGTAGACTCATCATTGTCATGATGTTTTGGATGTGCCCATGACTTTCATGCATTGACAACATATTGCTGGTCACTTGTCTCGTACAAGTTAGCATGATGATAAGTGATAGAAATACCTTTATGTCCACCCCACCCAACAAGGTATCAATAGAGCTATAAGAGATCATCTCTGGAAGCATCATGGGCAGCTGCATGGTGTGAGGCAAAGGGACAGCCTTACCAATTCTTGGTACCACTTTCTACCACCTCTCCACATTTAGACGTTGTTTGCCTTACGTTGTATCTCTGAATCCACAGCTCGTTGAATTTCAATCTCAGACACAATAAGATGTATGGAGTGATTACTGGCTCCAAGCGGAAGGAAAAAAAAATGAAACAAAACAAATGACAAGTTTCGACCATTCTGTTTAGTTAGAATAGTAATCCCCAAGATGAAGTATTTTAAACTACGTTCATTTCGTCCATCTAAATGTGTTTCTTCCGTTAACCAGTTCTTACTTTTTTCCTCTGACCTACCTTTGCTTTTAATGTTTTCCTAGTCTGTTTTAAGTATATTTAACTCTATGGGAATGGAACTGTGTTTCCTCCTGAGAATTCTGATGACTCATTAGCTGGGTTGATTTCATACACTGCATTAATGTGCTTGTTACTACAAACTATAAGATAAAAGCATGTTTCCTTTTTTATTTAAAAGTTCTTTCTAAATATATACACACATTCATATGCAGCACCTGCAAGCATTAGAATTGCTACACTTCGTATTTCATATATTTTCCTTTTTTCTGGTGTACCTGTTCTTTGTCTCATTTCATTCTATACCATTTATTTTTAATTAAGGATGCCTCTTTTTACTCTAGATGGCTGACTCTAAATTCTTCAAATGTTCAGAACCCACTGAACGTTTACTAGTACACTGGGATCCATTCTTTGGAATGTTTCTAAAACAATGCATGTTCTATGCACCAAATCAAAATATGCATGCCACTGTCCCTGTACCTCCAAACCTGTTTCTGATTACTGATCAAAATTCCCCTGTTCTTCATTAAAGGCTGAGATTCTTTTTAAATGCTTATTTACGGCTGCCTGGTCCACAGGGGCAGACTATGGATTTAATCGCCTACAGCACCAAATCTCTTTTAACATTTGGCCAACTGAGCATTAGGTACCTTGTTGGCTGGGGGGCAACATGTTCCTACTCAGTGTTTGGAGAAGGTAGCCACAATCCAATACGCTTCATTTATTTCCAAGAATTATTAACGCTAATGAGCATTACATCCACACATCAAGAAAAGATACAAAATAGAGTCACTGCTTCTCAGACTTCATTAAGCTTGGTATTGCTTTATTCAAGGGGCAAGTGTCTAATTTTAGAATGTTCTGTAAAAACAGATGAAAACAAATACACTGTAATTAATAAAAAGTATTGCTTACCTCTTTAGTTGGTAGCCCCTATTCAGATACAGCTGTGAGTTTAAAAAGATGCTTCCTGGGGTTAAAGGAAGAGATAATTAAGTGCACTAAAACAGAAAGCAATTCATTAAATGACAATGAATTTTATTTTCTCCTGATATAAGTAAAACAGGCAGGTGTCCACATTAATTTTGTATCTTCTTTTGTGACTGCAACATACCACAAAAGGTTTTCACTTAAATTTAATTTTTGTTACATGATTCACATTATATTGCTTGCTGTATGTGTTTAAACGCTTTAAGCTCTGCATCTACAATATAAAATTTAAAAAAAGTTGTTCCTCTTGGAAATGTCAGGGGCTTTTTTTCCCCCTAAATCCAGAGTATGTTTTCAAGGTCTCTTCTAAAATGATAACCTTCATATGAGTCATAGGAAGTTAAGAACATCTCTGGATTAGTCTGGCTTCAGTGAGGTTAAACGCAGCAACAGTATGCCTACAAAGAGATACGCTAAGCAGTTATAATGGGTATCACTCAACACAGCACCAAATATAAATCAAAACTAACAAATGCCCTCCCCCACAAATGCTCTCAAGTTCAGTTCCTTGAATTTAATTATTATAGCAAATGGTAATATAACAAGAGTGTCTACTGTCAGGAAAAAAAAAAAAAATGTTTAAAACAGATGTGAACCATACAAAGCATATGTAAAACACATGTGATCCACAGCAAGGTCACAGGACCCATTGACAGAACACATGTGGAGTACGTGAACCACATATGGACACATGTTGCAAAATCACATGTTTCTGTTCAATGCCAAGACTCGTATCGTATTCTAAAGAAATCAGGGGCTCTTAAATAAACTTTGTACTTCTTAAGGTAAATGGATACCTTTTTGTTTAAAATCCCTTAGTGTAGGCAGACAAGGGTCCTCAAATCTAATACTGGGCTTGAAAGTACTCAAATCCTTGTTTCACTCCTGTTTTCCTATCCCAGGGTGATTCAGTTGATTATTCTCAGGGAATAAAGATTTCTTCCTTGCCCACAGCTAATTCTTTGAGGATGCCATAGCTTATAATGAAACCTAAGCAAACAGAGCCTAAGTGTGTGAATTAGGAGCAACTGTGGTTTGAATGGGCTTTTTCTTTCCTAAAACACTCAAACTAGCAAGACATTGCTGCCTTATCTTATGTATCTGGAATAGAATTAAAATCTTCTATACTTACAAAAAATCATCAGCATAAAAATCCCAGAATAACATTTATTTTATCTTATAATTTGGGGGAAAATATTAACTATATAATTTAAAGTGAATAGGAAAAGTCTCATATATACATGGAAACAAGCACAAGTATATTACATTATTTTCTAGTGTGAAAACAGTAACAGTGCCTTATGCATAGGCATTAATTTAATTAGATTCAATATATTATTTCATTTGGTCCTCCTCACAGCCCTGAAGAAATTTAGTGCAACTAGAATTCAGTAAGGCAACTACATGGTATTTAAAAAGAACCTAAGAGAGTGGCATGGACATATATACACCACCAAATGTAAAATAGATAGCTAGTGGGAAGCAGCCGCATAGCACAGGGAGATCAGCTCGGTGCTTTGTGACCACCTAGAGGGTGGGATAGGGAGGGTGGGAGGGAGATGCAAGATCCCCCATATACGGGGATATATGTATATGTATAGCTGATTCACTTTGTTATACAGCAGAAACTAACACACCATTATAAAGCAATTATACTCCAATAAAGACGTTAAAAAAAAAAAAAGAACCTAAGATATAAGAACAAATGAGAGAAGTAAAAGTTCTTCCCCCTGAGCTGTTAAACTGTGGCTTCCAACAAGTGATACACTTTTTCTGAGGTTCAGTTTTTACATAAAGAAACATGGGGATTATACAATTGCTAACTTAATATGTTTGTTGTAAATTACCCAACTATTATATGCAAAATCATACTGTAAATGCAAAGATATTATATGTATAGGTGTTAGCTATTTCCACTGACAATTTACACATGAGAAACACTGAGATTCAGAAAGGTAAGCCGATTGTCACATGACTAATAATTAGTAGGCCTAAGATGAGAAAATAGATAGTTTTGCTTAAGAGTCCCCCCATTCTCTTCCAAAAGGCAAAGCTAAGCAGAATATATTTCTCATTAACAGGACATTCATTCTGCCTCTACCTCAATAGACAAGCATTGATATCACAGATAATCATTATTATAATAATGCCACATTCACATTTATAGCATTTTACATTTTCAGTGTAAAGCATGATCCAGCGAGCATTTGTCTCTTCCATTTCAGGGAAATTACCTCCTTTCTAAAGATTACTAAATTAAGGTTCTAAGAACACAGTAAATAGGTTGCTTGAATTTGTATGCTTGTTAAGAAACAAAATTAAGAATCTAATTCCAGAGATGAAATTCGAAGTTCAGTAATTATTTTCCATTAAACTAAAATTTTAAATATATAATTGGCAGGCTCTCAATATTGTGTTTTTGAATAATTATATCCAAAACAATGTTTCTAATGATGCTGCTATTAAAAATGAGTGTATGATGGAAGAAAATCACGGCATTAGGGGGAGAAATTTTTCCACTGAATGAAATGAAAGCTTTTCCTTTGTTACTGATTTTGGCAAAATGCAGTAGACTATCCAGCATGGCCTGAAAAGACAGCGCTCCAAGCTGCTTACTGACTTCAGATGTATCCGTTACCTATTGTATATCGTTGTTTTTGAAAGTGTCATTCTATTATACCTTAAGATTTTAAAAATATTTTTCTTAGATACCTTTTTTTGGCTGTAATTTCTTTGTTAGCATGACTTTCTCCTTTAAACCTGGCTCACTGCCATCCACACTTCAAGATAGAATTCTGATATCACTTCTGTGAACCCTTCCTGGAGGATCCTAGACAGAATTGTTTCCATCTTTCCATTGTACTTGCTGCATTGTGTTACAGTCGATCTATTTGCATGTCTACGTTTTATCTCTGCTAGTCTGAAAATTCCTCAAGAGTGGAGTCATTATTTGTATTAACTTTGTATCCACAGTGCATGGTAAAGCTATTTAAAATGGCAATTCTGAGGAAGTAGAAAATAAGTGAATGAATGAATGAATGATATGTTGCTGCTTTTCCTTTTTGGAATTAGTTGACTTAGAGGTTTACACACTCAGTTCAGGTGCAATGTCTTAGCCAGCCACATACCGTACTAAACTATTACCACCCTAAAAGAAAATATTATAATGCAAATAGCCACTGGATTTTTGTTCATTCCTATTAAATTGTCTATTTATGAAACATCCCTTCAAATAATCAGCTAGCAAAGTAGTGTGCCTCTTCTTTTAGATGATTCTATATTACACGTGTTATAATTTTTCATGAGACACTCCCCCTGACACCAGAAAGAATCTTTACATCAGATTAACAAAGAGAATGGTAGACAATATCACTACACTGGGTCTGGAATTATTTTTCTGGATTTTGACACTAGATTATACACACACTTTTATCATACGCTGCATCTCCATTGGAAATACAAAAGAAAGGGGTAATCTTTCGTCATACCAATTTGCCACCAGCCATTGACATTTCTCTATTAGAGATGTGGAGCTGAAAGTGTGAGTCTCACCCCTTTTTGTCTCATCTTAATGAGCCACGAGGAATGAGAATCACTCAATATTTTGGCTGTACACTCTCTACCATGTGCAAGGCAGACACGGTGTCAGCCAGCCCTCCAAAGGGTATGCAGATCTTGCATGCTTTCACATTTGATCAATACAAATCTGACAGTCTGCTACTTACTTTCTTCCAAGGCTGGGTCTCACACATGAAAACCGGAGTAAGGTTTTCAACTCAATCAAAATTGATTGTTCTGTTCCTCTCTTCCCATCTAATCCTCTCCCCATCTACGCACATCCACAAGACACAAATATGACAAATATGTTCTAAAACCCTTTCTTGTATATAAGGTGAGGTCCCAACTACTTTTGTACACAGACATGGTTTGTTCAACCTAGACTCTTACCTATCTCATCATGGTTACCTTTAACCACTTTTTCCCTGCCCCTTCTTATTCACCTTTATTCTCCAGCCACATGAAGTTCTTACAGCTTTGGAAATGTGGTATCTACATGATTTGCCTGACTTGTCCTATCTCTACCTCTGCTTGTAAAAATCCTTACTGATCCTTCAAAAATCAACTGAAATATCATAGAACATCTTCCTTTTCATGCTTTCAGAGCACCTTTTACTACTTCTCTGAAAGAAATTGTCACTTTGTAATAAAATGATTTGCTTATGCACCCTATTTTGCACAAGATTGGTGAATTTATGAAGGTAATATCATATGCCTATTTCCTATACCTCTGCATTCACCCACTGGTTAAAATAGTATATGGTAAGAGCCTGAAAGATTAAAAGAAGCAATGGAGAGGAGGGAGTAGCTGATCTTATTTCAAAAGGAGCCGTTAATGCACACATCTCAAAATAGGCTTTGAAATCGAATATAGAGTTTGTCCTTCTTAATCTTTAGAGATTCTTTTTAGATGAGGATGCACCTGAAGACAAGGAATATACTGTGGATTCTGAATAAGTCTGTTTCCATCTTATAGAGCAGTTGTGTTTATTTGGGGGAGAGGGGTTTTAGGTACCCTGGTTACTGCAACAGTTAATGATTCTTAACTTCTATTTTTATTATGACATGATCAGCTCCCAATATTAGACCAACTACTAAAGCCAATAATACTTGTATTTGTCTTTTTTCTTTGTGTTCTTTATTATCAAAGCTGATTTATCACTGAATTTTGGTTTCCTTATGCAATCAGGAGGGTGGCCCCCATGAACACATCTTGGGATGATATCAGCCAAATGTAGCATAACATGCAGTCACATCACATATCTAATAAAAAAAAAAATCAATACTGAGCACATGAAATATACAAGTTGCCCTGGAAAAGAGTAACTCTCAGAACAACTGTGAGATCTTAATTAGTAAAAGGAAATCTTGAAGAACACTTATGAATAGTTAAAGCTTTATTTGTGTTAGGGTTTTCTAATGATGTGAATGCAAAATATAGTGTGAATGTGAAACAGTTTTGATCTCTGAGGACCTCACAAAGATAGGACTATCCTCCTAAAGAGATAGAAGAGTGTGTAGTCTCCATACTGTGTGTTACATCTCGAGAGAACTTTCCACTGTGCCCAAAATAACACATGCATACACACACACACACACACACACACACACATATACACACTCACTTAGACATTCCCTTTATTTCTGAAAGTCACTCTGAGGTTTTAGTTTAAGCCAAATAGGCTAAGTGCATTTCTTAAAATCTCGAAAGCCCAGAGGAGAAGTGACCTTTAGTCTCTGGAAAGATGAATGAATTTATGTTTCAGAGACAATTTTGCTTAGGGAGCAGGGCTGAGAAAGGGCATAACAGGGATAGAGGAAGAGCAGGCAAGTGGCAACTCCGTGTACCTCTATGTAGACCAGGTGTCACGTCACCTTTGTCACAGTTTTGTCGTTGGTAGAAGGAGCACTTTCCTCTGTTTAGAATTATCAACCCTGAGAATAACAGGAGAATAGAAAATATCACAGTCAAAAAGTCTTTTCTCCAAATCTTCCCAGCAAGAAGCTGAGGGATAATGATTTTCATACAAGTCCTATAGGTGTTACAGAATTAAATCTTCTTTCAATGTGTTATTCTTTCTCTTATGGTGACTAACTGCCCTCTTTCTTGACTAAAAACAAATATTATTTATGGCCCTTCCATTACTAACAGAAATATTTTTTAGTTACAAATAAAGCTCCTACTAATTGTCTGTTGAAGGCCATACCACATGCCAATATAATAAAATTTCCATTTTAAGTCAAATAAGACTTGTTAGAATGTGAGGAAGTTGTATTTCTCATGATGGCATACAAACCAATTTATTATTAATCATCAGATGCTACAGAACAAAGATCATGGAAGAAAAATGATTTATTATAGGGGTAATATATTTGGTTTTATTTTTTTCTTCTTGTTAGTTTTTCTGATGGCGCCCCTTACCAAGGGGCATCTAAAAACGTCTTTTCACTACTGAGAGTAGTACTATTCTTATCTATTTATTAACAATTTTACAAAGTTAAGTGAAGATGGGAAAGTATTGTTTTAAAGCAATTTGTGACAGAAACCTTTGTGCTTACACTATTCAATGAACTTAATCCATTTTGTTTATCTCTCTCAAAAGAAAATGCATATCTTTGGGTATTTGGAAACTGTGTCCAGAAATTTCCTTGTGTTTAATTTTTTGTATTTTCTTTTAAAAATATCTATAAAACTTATCATGTGATTTAATTTCCCTGGAATTTATTTGTGGAGAAATACCAGACTTCTTAAAACAAACCTGAACTCCCTTTTCTCCAACACACACACACACACACACACACACACACACACAGAAACACACACAATTGATAATATAAACTTTTTGATTTTGAAATCTACTCTGTTATAAATCAAAGTGCACTGAATAGTGCACAGAGTGAAGTAGGTCAGAAAGAGAAAAACAAATACTGTATGCTAACACATATATATGGAATCTAAAAAAAAAATGGTTCTGAAAAACCTAGGGGCAGGGCAGGAAGAAGACGCAGACATAGAGAATGAACTTGAGGACGCGGGGAGGGAGAAGGGTAAGCTGGGACGAAGTGACAGAGTAGCATGGACATATATACACTACCAAATGTAAAATAGATAGCTAGTGGGAAGCAGCTGCATAGCACAGGGAGATCAGCTCAGTGCATTGTGACCACCTAGAGGGGTGGGATAGGGAGGGTGGGAGGGAGAAGCAAGAGGGAGGGGGTATGGGGATATAAATATACGCATAGCTGATCCACTTTATTATACAGCAGAAACTAATACAACAATGTAAAGCAATTATACTCCAATAAAGATGTTAAAAAAAAATTACATGTGCACTTAATTGTGCCTCAAATATGAGACTTGTTCCCCACCCCTCCACCCCCCCACCAAAGCCTGCTGCACTATATTGTGAGATACATAAACAAGAGATTTAAATCACTTAGACTATATCTGGCCTTGTATCTATATTGTTGCAAATATTCTTTCAACACACATTCCTAAAACCAGGAAACACTAGCTTGTGAAAACACTGCTTGTTGTAGTATTGTTGCCTTTTAATAACCTCGGCAGTCTTCAAAGGATTTTCATTGGGTCAAAAATTAAAATTGAGTCACTTGGCTAAAGTCTGTTCTCTTGGAACACACTGGAGTGTTCCTGATGCCTTTGTGTATATCTAAACCTTTACAATGTAAGAGGATGAGCACGTAGCAACAGAAGTTTTATCTTGATATCATTTGATGCTACCATGGCTTGTTCGAAAGCATTCTCATAAAAGAAGTTGCAAGAATTATTTTCAGGACCGTGTATGGAAATGAGGCACATAATTCTGACTACAATAGTGGGAGTGGTGAGTTTAATTCCACCCACACACCCTTATTAACTGAAAGCATTATTTCCAAGCTGCAAGACTTCAAAATCCTGGTTCCAGCAGCTATGCTGTCTGCCAGTATCCCATAAAACTTTATTTCCCTAAGGTTTCCACAATATGACATATTTGGATCATGTTCAGTTCTTACCTTCCCCTGTGTACATTTGTTTCGGGTATTTTTATTGTTCTCTTAATTATCTGCACATAGATATTAATTCCAGAATGTACAAACAGGCACCATTGTGATTTCCCCACCACACTTTATATGATAACATCACTTATGAATGCTATTTACAAGTTTCCAGGCAGACGTGCGGTTGATCTAAATTTGTGGGACAACAGCATTCAGATATCTGCTTTCAATTTGTGTGCATGTTTCCCCCTGTTATTTTCCCTTTTTTATGACTGTATTAATTGTTAGCAGAAGTCTCTATGAAATGACTGAGCAATCCAACAATGGAATGCAGCAGATTAGAAATTATTGTTTTGCTTCATCTGAGAAACGTGTCAATACAGCCTAATTCTTATGTCTTGGGGACATTTGTGTAGTGATACACCACTTGATTCTCAGCATGTGGGCACTAGCTGACCACCGGGACATGAACTGTCCTAACATTGATGCTTTTATCGACCCATTTGACACGATACTTGCAGAAATGATGAATCAAAAAGTAACCCATCACTAAGGGAAACGGGACATGTGGGAATTGGTATGTTGCACCTCACTAAGTCTTAAGGCATTAAGGCTAAGGATTAATCCAAAGAGGCTGTGAAGGGCATCAAAGCCATATCCTAGCCTCATGCCTCAGTGAGTTAAACAGCAGAATGGGGAGCAAAGGGCCCTGCGGTCTAATCCGGAGCATTGACTTACTATTTGGTCAGGTTTATTTCCATAAATTTCTTTTGACACACAATGCAATACTTCTTTCATTGAAAGAGAGAACTTTAAAAAAGTATAAATAAAATTACTAACCACTTAAGAATATGGTTTCAAAGGATATGAATAAAAACCATAATTTTTAAAGCCTGTAACTATCAGGAATTTAGGCTGAAAGACCCTGACAGAGTTACAGTGAGACCAACACTGAGGCTTTGAACGTAGTCAATTAAAGAAGACGGCATGGGTCTTTAGACTGAGATAAAGTGTAATGTGAACTAGTCGATCAAGAAATAACATGACAAGGAAATGCCTCTGAACCCTTCCTAGTGCAATATAATTGCTACTGTCACCTCTGCAAACAGTTCAGGTGAATATACAACTTTCCACTGATCTAGAAAATGGATGGAATATTCAGTTTCTCTCTCTCTCTCTCTCTCTCTCTCTCTCTCTCTCTCCCTCTCTCTCTCTCTCTCTCTCTCTCTTTTACATGTTACCAATTGTTTTCAATCCTGATTGCATTTTAGAAACATCCAAGAAACTTTTCAAAATACTAATGCCTAGACTCATCCAGAGCAATTGAGTCAGAGTCTCTAGAGGTGTGGCTGAGGCATGGGTATTTTTTAAAACTCCCCAAGTGACACAAATGAATATCCAGCCTTGAGAGCATTTTGGAGGTTCTAATCAATAGCTTACTCAGTGTAAACAGCAGCGTGAGATACATGGGTATGTTATGTATCTATGAACAAATTCCCAGAGTAGATTACAAGCTCCCCCAAAATAATTTGTTCCATAGTAATATTAAACAGTCACTGCCAACTGCTTAGTAACTGTTTGGGGTTTTTATTTTGCCTTCTTTCCTTTTCTTTTTCTTCTCAAACAAATCAGAGGGAAAATCCCTTATACTTTCTAAAAAAAAGAAAAAAGCAGCTTGATTGACAATACTACACTTACGTGTACATTTATTTAAAGGGAAATGTTTCTGCATTTCCTAATGATTGTCCTAAGTGACAAATGATTGTCCGCACAGGTCAATCTTTTTTCCTTTATAGAATACAACTCTCAGCATCCGTCTATAGCGTCAACTGCTATCTTCACTCACTGTTAAAATAAAGAGTCCATTTTTTTCTTCCCTCTGTCCATACAGGCTAATAGCTGGCTACATTTACTTAGTACAAAAGATGAAAATATAGTAACATAGCAAGAGCAATAAATGATGGCTGCTAATCTTTGGCCTCATGCACACTCCCAGAAATGTTCACTCAGAAAGTGTTTAAGAAATGTTTCCTGAGTGCCATCAGGTGCATAAGAAAAGATCATGTTGGATTCCCTGGAGCTGCTCCATAAATTTATACTCTGAGTCATTTTGCATTTGTGGAAAGCAGATGGTAAGAAGGGATTAGACTCGCAAGAGATCTATTAACGCCTAGGAGCATGAGAAAGTAAGGAGAACCTTCAAAACATGATGCAGGTCTGATATCCATGGAAGGACAGAGGAAAGGAAGGTAGAATGAATAGGAAGAGTCTCAGACTACATTGCAGTTCCAAGAAAGGTTTGGCAAAGCCAATGGGGCATCCTAGAGCCAAACTCACCTGTTGGGGCAGTCTTGTATTCACAGGAATGGCCCGCTTTCTTGGCCCCAGCAAGCTCTGTCCTGTGCTGGTAACAGTGACTGGAGCCATCAATCAATCGTGATCTCTGTAATAGGAGATCTGAGTGTCATGTTTTTAAGGTTACCCCCGTCCATCCCTGTGCTACATATATCCACTTCTCCATGATGCTTGGTGACACAGCTCCACCATGGTTCCTATGGGCTTATCTTCCCAAAGAGAACCTTAAAAGTGGGAGGTTAGTGAGATAAACAACAGTCCCTCTCTTTGCAAGTGGTCTCAGGGTGACAACTGGTACTCATCCTTGCCCTTTCTCGAGTACCAATCCTAAATACCACTGACCTGATAAAATGGACCAGATATCACCTGAATGTGCAGAAGTTGCACTACAGGAAAGGGACTTTGAAATGATGAGACTTGGAGCTTATGTAGGGTGGCTGGCACTTCTCTGAGAGGTGGAGCAATTGAGAGGGAAAGAGAAAGAGATGAGAGACTTGTACTGTACAGCATAAACAAGTCCCCTTTATGCTGCTTCTAACTGTAATCAAATAGCTCTGCTTTGGGGGAGATAAGAAAGTAGAGTCCAGATTTATTACATTAGAATGCAAGAAAATGGCACCTAAGCAATGCATAATCTGTAATTTCCAAAGCCTGTTTACCATCCAATTATCCTTCCAGTGGTCCCCAACCTTTTTGGCACCAGGGACCGGTTTCGTGGAAGACAATTTTTCCACGGATGGGGTGGTGGTGGTTCAAGCAGTAATGCGAGTGATGGGGAGCAATGGGGAGATGGGGAGAGCAGATGAAATTTTGCTCCTGCTGTGCGGCCTGCTTCCTAACAGGCGCGGACCAATACCAGTCCGTGGCCCGGGGGTTGGAGCCCCTGCTTCACACAGATTTTTAGTAATCTTTGCTTGGAAAGCTGTGACATTGCAGAAAAATGGAACTATTCATGATGCCTTGTTTCCCACCATCACTTCATCTTGACAAGGTGACTCAAACTTTCATTGCTGAGGCTCTGAGCTCTTGTCAATTATACAGGTCTTAGGCCAAGTCTTCTGAGTATGTTTGGACACTATTACCATGGGTCCAGGGAGTTTCAAGGGGTGTTCAAGTATGTCACCTGGGTTCCATACGGTTTCCTCCTTGACTGCATATTGTAAAAACAGCCCTAATCCCTCTTACTGATCAAGATTGATTACTCCTACCATTATGGTGATTTTTCTGTACACCTACTGATCACCCCAATTTTCCTGGAATTACTGGGGACATGGTGCCATATAAAGTATACACTCTGATTTAGTGCATACACGACATCTAGAAGGACAGCATTCTGTCCATTCAGAGTTTGCCTCCAAGATGGTGATTTATCCATGTCTTTAGAAAGCCATTCTAAAGCCAGAAATTGTGTTTCCAAGTCAATGGGTCATGATTTATCTAGTCTTAAACTCCAAACCCCTTGATCAACATCATTAAAATCCAATTCCAGAGTTGCTTCCTTGACTCCTGCTCGTACTCAC
Organism: Balaenoptera musculus; assembly: GCF_009873245.2. Lineage (NCBI taxonomy): Eukaryota > Metazoa > Chordata > Mammalia > Artiodactyla > Balaenopteridae > Balaenoptera > Balaenoptera musculus. The sequence continues at coordinate 58,978,111 of NC_045801.1, read as the reverse complement.
TAGCTATTTTTGCGATTTCTCCAATATGTAATCTCTTTTCTCTTTTATCAGACCTTGTACATCCTTAGCCAAATTATGCTGAGATTTAAACTAGTCCTCAGCTTGTGGGTCAGCAAAAGTGGTATTGGAAGCTACTGAAAGGTCACAAGTCCCTTATGGTAGACAAGCTTTTGCAACATCTTCCAAAAGGAGAAGTGCTTTGGATGAAAAAAAGTAGGACATCTCTTTAAACTCATAGCATTCAGGAGTCTGCAGAGTCATATTCTCAGACATTCCTCCAGAAGTTCCATCCCCACTTTCAGGTTCAAAGGTGTTAAGATCTGCCTTGGCAGGGTATTCAAATATCTCTTGATCTCCACTGTGACAGATCTTTGGTATACCGCTCAACCTTTACTGTTGGAGGTAAGGGTTGTTTTGTAAGTTACTAAAGAGGTCTCTAACTGCTTGCCAATTGCCCTTTGTTTCTCATTATCCCTCCACAGAGAGTCAATACAGATTAGCAGTAACAAACAACTCTGCTCTATTTATAATCATAGTTCCCACCATATCCCACAAATGCCAGAATCACCTACAACTTCAAGGATATTTCCCTCCGCAAGTTTATTTCCCCAGGTTTTAAACAGGGAAATATTTAGTTAGTGGGTAATCATCTTGTGTTCGGAACTGTCTATGCCCCCAAACTACTCAGAATGATGTACTTTTCACCAGCACAGTGGATAGTGAATCAATCTCAAATCCTCATTTTACCACCAGTTTTCTTGAACTATTCTATTTACCATTTACATTAGTGTGGGTTCTCCAAGATGCTGAAGTCAAAATGGGATTAGAGATGAAAGTGGGATAGAGGGGCAGAAGAAGAAAGGGGAAAGAATCTTCAACTTATGATATAAATGTCAATCTTGTGTAAGAAAAGGGTGATTGGAATGAAGGTTATTGTAGGACATGTTGCAGATTACAGTACAATTTGAAGAATGCTGGGGTTGGGTAGCTGAGTGCTCTCAAGACAAAGTTGTGCCTTGGAAGAGCCCTGCTTTTCACTGAAATGGGTCTACCTTAGGACTTCCTCTGTGCTCAGTCATTGGCTAGGAACAGGACATAGAATATATGGCCTCAGTGTTAGTGCAGTGGTGAATCCACAAGGGCAGCAACTAGTATCATTGGACAGTTATGTTCCTCAGAGCATGAGATCTGACTGGTCTATTTTCATAAATACCTCTACATGTAAGTCTAAGTAAATTGTATTCAGGTAGGTTCCTGTTACCAAAACCAATGAAGGAAATTCAAAAGGTGCCAAGTAGACACTAATATTGACTTATACAGGAGAACTCCATGGGAAATCAACTTACCTCTTGCACTGAGAAGAATCAACACCATCTCTTGGTGAGACTTCTGGGATCACACTTAAAAAAGAGAGAGAAAGAGAAGAATTTCACTTGACACATATTGGGTTCAAGGTACTGGTGGGAATCTGAAAAATATGGAAAATGTCCAAAAGAGTTGGGAAAGTAGAATGCAAGCTGGATAGACAATTTAGGAAAAGTAATTCCAATTTCTATCCTCTAGGTGCTTTAGTGGAATGCATAGTAGATAAAAGGACGCAGAAGAATGATGTAAATATTGTGTGTGTGTGTGTGTGTGTGTGTGTAAGGCATGATTTAGCATCACTAATTTAATCTCATGAATGCCAATAAATTAAAAGTTGAGATGCAGAAAGTAGCTTGAAAATACAAAAATAACACTATAGTTTGATTATTTTTTAGTTCCATGAATTGTTTATATGTGGAATCCTAAAATATAAACTGTGTTTTCAAGATACCCTCAGGCTACATCCCTCAATGAACATATTTTCAAAGAGAACAGATACAGAAGTATCACTTTTAAATTCTGATCTTGACAAAACATTGTGAGTAAACATAGGTAAAACATACCCAGTATTTCTGTTTTAAGACAGCAAATTCTCTTTGTAAGACACAGACACACATATATGCAGATATACATTTATCTAGATCTCTATATATAAGAAATTATTAAATAAAATTATACATTTGAAATAAGAGCATTAATTCATGAAAATCATGTCAAATACATGAATGCAAAGCTTTTCAAAACTGTTTCAGTCTTAGAGCAAATGTAAAATTCAAAAGTTTCAGGTATGTAAATGAAAACAGCCAAGCTAAAAGGAAAAAAAAAAGAAGCCAGTTAAAAGTATCTTCTCAAACATTCTAGGGTGCCCCAGGATGAACCATTTAGAAAGCCAAGATCAGAGCAGATCTCTGAATGTAGATCAAGTTTTATCAAAGCCAACTACTTGGTCTGCAAGTGGAACAAAAGACATAGTTTAACAAATGCAGAAATAATGAGGGTTTCAGATTTCTAACCGAGGCTCCAAAAGATATACTCCAGTCTAAAATATCAAAGCATGGGAATTCACAACTGAAACTGTACTATTGCCACATAGAATTTCTGCATACCATAGGCAGAATTTATAAAAGCAAAAATTTCAGTCACTTCCTCTTTGTATTTCTCTAATGAGAAGAAAATATATGCTAGATCTAGCCTACAAGAAATTTGCAAATTTCAGTATTTATGTTGGTTGACCAAAGAAATCTGTTGATTCTATGGAAAATTAAACTCATTACTCTCCCGCAGATTCTCAAGATGCTAAATTTCAAAATACTGGCACCAGTCACCAAAATACCATATTTCAAGGTTGCAAATTTGAAGTTGTGTCTTGGGTGATGGTAAAACGTTACAATGAAACATAAAAATGCATATAAATAATAATGATAACTTAATTAATTCTGCAAAACTTTTTTTTGAGATCTCAAAATAACTTCAATCACTTTCTTGTCCATCTGGTTCCGAGCATATGAAATGGAATCAGATCTATATCATCATGAATTCGTGTGCTTGATCTTCTATTTGTTATCTAGGTGTTTTAATTCATATAAATCTCAATTTCCACATATTAACATTGAGAATACTATTATTACTCACCTTGTAGTTAAGATGCAATGATAAAACTAAACTACAGTGGCTTACTGGGTACCTTAAAAATGTAGTCATTACTATATTGTTATTAATACCTTCACATTAAGTATGTAACAATTTGAATGTTCAAATAATTATATAATGACTTCTTTATTAAATAAATATGCATTTGCATTTTCAATAGTATATCCATTATGTTGTCTTTTGATTGCTGAATTTTTTTTTGTTTTAACAATTAAAGCAATAGTTGCCCAGATTGGTTCCAGATGGCAGAGTAGAAAGACATGTACTCACTCCCTCTTGCAAGAGCACCAAAATCACAACTAAATGCTGAACAGTCAGCGACAGGAAGACACTGGAACACACCAAAAAAGATACCCCACATCCAAGGACAAAGGAGAAGCTGCAGTGAGACGGTAGGATGTGCGCAATGACAATAAAATCAAATCCCATAACTGCTGGGTGAGTGACTCACAAACTGGAGAGCAATTATACCACAGAAGCCAACCCACTGGAATGAAGGTTCTGAGCCCCAAGTGAGGCTTCCCAAACTGGGGGTCTGGCAATGGGAGGAGGAGTTCCCAGAAAATCAGACTTTGAAGTCTAGAGGGATTTGATTGCAGACTTCGACAGGATAGAAAGAAACAGAGACTCCACTCTTGGAGGGCACACACAAAGTAGTGTGTGCATCAAGACCCAGGGGGAAGGAGCAGTGAACCTATAGGAGACTGAACCAGACCTACTTGCTAGTGTTGGAGGGTCTACTGCAGAGGCAGGGGTTGGCTGTGGCTCACCATGGGGACAAGGACAAGGACTATAATCTCTTCAAATATTTTCTCGGGTCCTTTCTCTCTCTCTTCTCCTTCTGGGACCCGTATAATGAGAATGTTGGTACGTTTAATGTTGTCCCAGTGGTCTCTTAGGCTGTCTTAATTTCTTTTCATTAATTTTTCTTTATTCTGTTCCATGGCCGTGAATTCCACCATTCTGTGTTCCAGGTCACTTATCCGTGCCTCTGCCTTAGTTATTCTGCTATTGATTCCTTCTAGTGTATTTTTCATTTCAGTTATTGTATTGTCCATCTCTGTTTTTTTGTTCTTTAATTCTTCTAGGTGTTTGTTCTTTAATTCTTCTAGGTCTTTTTTCAACATTTCTTGCATCTTCTTGATCTTTGCCTCCATTCTTTTCAAGGTCCTGGATCATCTTCACTATCGTTGTTCTGAAATCTTTTTCTGGAAGTTGCCTATCTCCACTTCATTTAGTTGTTTTTCTTGGATTTCATTTTGTTCCTTCATCTGGTGCTTAGTCCTCTGCCTTTTCATTTTGTCTATCTTTCTGTGAGTGTGGTTTTCATTCCACAGGCTGAAGGACTGTAGTTCTTCTTGCTTCTGCTGTCTGCCCTCTGGTGGATAAGGCTATCTAAGAGGCTTGTGGAAGCTTCCTGTTGTGAGAGACTGGTGGTGGGTATAGCTGGTTGTTCCTCTGGTGGGCTGGGCTCAGTAAAACTTTAATCTGCTTATCTGCTGTTGGATGGGGCTGAGTTCCCTCCCTGTTGGGTTTTTGGCCTGGGATGACCTAGCACTGGAGGATACAGGCTCTTTGGTTGGGCTAATGGTGGACTCCGTGAGGGCTCATGCTAAGGAGTACTTCCCAGAAATCATAAATATCAGAGCAGAAATAAACACAATAGAAACAAAGAAAACAATAACAAAGATCAATAAAACAAAACGTTGGTTCTTTGAGAAGACAAACAAAATTGATAAACCTTTAACCAGACTCATCAAGAAAAAGAGGGAGAGGACCCAAATCAATGAAATTAGAAATGAAAAAGGAGAAGTTACAATGGAAACTGCAGAAATACAAATCATCATAAGAGACTACTACAAGCAATTCTATGCCAAGGACAACCTGGAAGAAATGGACAAATTCTTAGAAAGGTATAACCTTCCAAGACTTAACCAGGAAGAAATAGAAAATATGAACAGACCAAACACAAGTGCTGAAATTGAAACTGTGACTAAAACTCTTCCAACAAACCAAAGTCCAGGATGAGATGGCTTCATGGGTGAATTCTATCAAACATTTAGAGAAGAGCTAACACCTATCTTTCTCAAACTCTTCCAAAAAATTGCAGAGGAAGGAGCACTCCCAAACTCATTCTACGAGGCCACCATCACCCTGATACCAAAACCAGACAAACATACTACAAAAAAAGAAAATTACAGACCAATATCACTGATGAACATAGATGCAAAAATCCTCAACCATGTACTAGCAAACAGAATCCAACAACACATTAAAAGGATCGTATAACATGATCAAGTGGGAGTGGGATTTATCCAAGGGATACAAGGATTATTCAATATATGCAAATCAATCAATGTGATACACCATATTAACAAATTGAAGAATAAAACCATATGATCATCTCAATAGATGCAGAAAAAGCTTTTGACAAAATTCAACACCCATTTATGATGAAAAACTCTCCAGAAAGTGGGCATAGAGGGAACTTACCTCAACACAATAAAGGTCATATATAACAAACCCACAGCAAACATCATTCTCAATGGTGAAAAACTGAAAGCATTTCCTCTAAGATCAGGAAGAAGACAAGAATGTCCACTCTTGCCACTATTATTCAACATAGTTTTGGAAGTCCTAGCCACAGCCATCAGAGAACAAAAAGGAGTAAAAGGAATACAAATTGAACAAGAAGTAAAAGTGTCACTGCTTGCAGGTGACATGATACTATACACAGATAATCCTAAAGATGCCACCAGAAAACTACTAGAGCTAATCAATAAATTTGGTAATGTAGCAGGATACAAAATTAATGCACAGAAATTTCTTGCATTCCTACACACTAACAATGAAAGAACAAAAAGAGAAATTAAGGAAACAATTCCATTCACTATTGAAACAAAAAGAATAAAATACCTAGGAATAAACCTACCTAAGAAGGTAAAAGACCTGTACTCAGAAAACTATAAGACACTGATGAAAGAAATCAAGGATGAAACAAACAGATGGAGAGATATACCATGTTCTTGGATTGGAAGAATCAATATTTTGAAAATGACTATACTACCCAAAGCAATCTACAGATTCAATGCAATCCCTATCAAATTACCAATGGCATTTTTCACAGAACTAGAACAAAAAAATCTTAAAATTTGTATGGAGATGCAAAAGACCCCGAATAGCCAAAGCAATCTTGAGGGAAAAAATGGAGCTGGAGGAATCGGACTCCCTGACTTCAGACTATACTACAAAGCTACAGTAATCAAGACAATATGGTACTGGCACAAGAACATAAATATAGATCAGTGGAACAGGATAGAAAGTCCAGAGATAAACCCATGCACCTATGGTCAACTAATCTATGACAAAGGAGGCAAGGATATACAATGGAGAGAAGACAGTCTCTTCAATAAGTGGTGCTGGGATAACTGAACAGCTACATGTGAAAGAATGAAATTAGAACACTCCCTAACACCGTACACAAAAATAAACTCAAAATGGTTTAAAGACCTAAATGTAAGACCGGACACTATAAAACTCTTAGAGGAAAACATAGGCAGAGCACTCTTTGACATAAATCACAGCAAGATCTTTTTTGTCCTACCTTGTAGAGTAATGGAAATTAAAACAAAAATAAACAAATGGGACCTAATGAAACTTAAAAGCTTTTGCACAGCAAAGGAAACCATTAACAAGATGAAAAGACAACCCACAGAATGGGAGAAAATATTTGCAAACGAATCAACGGACAAAGGATTATTCTCCAAAATATATAAACAGCTCATGCAGCTCAATATTAAAAAAAGAAACAACCCAATCCAAAAATGGGCAGAAGACCTAAATAGACATTTCTGCAAAGAAGACATACTGTTGACCAAGAGGCACATGAAAAGCTGCTCAACATCACTAATTATTAGAGAAATGCAGATCAAGACTACAATGAGGAATCACCTCACACTGGTCAGAATGGCCATCGTAAAAAAATCTACAAACAATAAATGCTGGAGAGGGTGTGGAGAAAAGGGAACCCTTGTACACTTTTAATGGGAATGTAAGTTGATACAGCCACTATGGAGAACAGTATGGAGGTTCCTTAAAAAACTAAAAATAGAACTACCATATGATCCAGCAATCCCACTACTGGGTGTTTACCTAGAGAAAACCATAATTCAAAAGGACACATGCACCCCAATGTTCCTGGCAGCATGGTTTACAATAGCCAGGTCATGGAAGCAACGTAAATGTCCATTAACAGATGAATGGATAAAGAAGACGTGGTACAATGGAATATTACTAACCATAAAAAGGAATGAAATTGGGTCATTTGTAGGGATGTGGATAGACCTAGAGACTGTCATACAGAGTGAAGTAAGCCAGAAAGAGAAAAACAAATATCGAATATTAACACATATATGTGGAATCTAGAAAATGGTACAGATGAAACAGTTTGCAAGGCAGAAATAGAGCCACATACGTAGAGAATAAATGTATGGCCACCAAGGGGGGTGCGTGGAATGAATTGGGAGACTGGGATTGACATGTATACACTAATATGTGTAAAATAGATAAATAATTAGAACCTGCTGTATAAAAAGTAAAATAAAATTCAAAAATTCAAATAAAAAAAAGATGAAGAAATCTTTTAAAATAAATTAATAAATAAATAAAACAATAGTTGCCCAATATAAATGTAAATAAGAGCTTGTAAAAACATGGATTTTGGATCTGTGAACCTGAATTTTAAAGAAGCACCACAGATAATTTTATATAGGTTCATTTTGGACAATACTGACATAAAGATTTCTAGGAATAATTTACATGTAGTGCTATAAGTGGTGTTCAATCTCAAATGAAAAGCTTTTTGGATTTTGCAATAAAATAAATCTGTTAAGGACAGAATGTTTGCATCCCCCCTGAATTCATATGTTGAAGCACTAACCTCCAACATGATGGTATTAAATGGTAGGGTCTTTGGAAGGTAATTAGCTTTAGATGAAGTCATAAAGAAGGAGCCCCCATGATAGGATTAATGCTCTTCTAAAAAGAGGACAGGCATCAGAGCTTCCACAGTGTGAGGACACACTGTGAGAATTTGGTTATCTGTAAGCCAGGAAGATGGTTATTACCAGAACCCAACCATACTGGCACCGTGATCTCAGGCTTTCAGCCTCAAGAAGTGTGAGAAATTAAATTCATGTTTTTTAAGTCTCCTAGGATGTAGCATTTTGACAGACAACAAACTGAATAATACAAACCCAAATCATCCAAAGCATTTGTTTGACTTAAAACATGCCCTCACAATGAGATATCACCTCACACTTGTCCCAATGGCTAATCATCAAAATGTCTACAAACAACAAATGTTGGTGAGGATGTGGAGAAAAGGGAACCCTCCTACACTGTTGGTGAGAATGTAAACTGGTGCAGCCACTATGGAAAACAGTATGGAGGTCCATAACAAACTAAAAATGGAAGTACCATATGATCCAGCAATTCCACTGCTGGATACATATCTGAAGAAAACAAAAACACTAATTCAAAAAGATACATGCATCCCAAAGTTCATGGCAGCATTAATTACAATAGGTAAGATATGAAAGCAAAATAAGTGTCCATCAACTGATGAATGGTTAGAGAAGATGTGATATATGTATAAAATGGAATACTACTCAGCCATGAAAAAAAATGTAATTCTGCCATTTGCAACAATGTTAATGGACCTAGAGGGTATTATACTTAGTAAAATAATTCAGATAGAGAAAGACAAATACTGTATGTTGACACTTATATGTGTACTCTAAAAAATAAAACAAATGAATATGTATAAAAGAAAATAAAACATATTCACAGATATAGATTAACTAGTAGATACCAGTGGGGAGAAGGAAGGAGGGAGGGGAAAGATAAAGGTATGGATTTAAGAGCTACAAACTACTACATATAAAATAAATATGCAACAAGGATATATTGTACAGCATAGGAAAATATAGCTATTATTTTGTAATAACTTTAAATGGAGTATAATCTATAAAATATTGAATCCCTATGTTGTATACCTGAAATTAATGTAATCATCTATACTTCAATAAAAAATAATAAAAAAGGATGTGACAATATATAAAACATGAAATACTTATGACAGAATAATATAAAATGTATACTCATTTCTGACATATTAATTTAGTTTATCTGTCTCCTTCATATCTTTACTGCATGTTTTTTAACCAATACTTTTAAGTAACATTTTTTTGAAGAATTTATTGCCTTTTCTTTGAGCCTCCAAATGTCACACACATGACACAAGGTGCTTAACAGTAAATTGTTTACTAGAATTTACTGCTGTTACTCAAATTTATTTTAACCAAAATAATGGAAACTGTGAACTAGCACCTGCACAAACATATTAAGATTAATGAAAAGAAAAAAGTTCTGTTAGAAATGATTCTGCATTCAAATGGCAAAAACATATTTCACAATAAATTTAATGGTTAAGTAGTAAATATCCCTTATTTTATTTTCTACTTCATTTATACAACAATATTCAATATTCAATATATTCAATATCTATTGTATATTCTTGCTACTTTTCTTTATCTAAGATTGCTTGTGATAGCTGTTTGGGAAGAAATTGATTAGAACAAAATATATGTATGTATATATAATTTTCTCTTCATCTTTCAGTCTTTGTGTGTGTGTGTGTGTGTGTGTGTGTGTGTGTGTGTTCATATAACATCCAGGGTTTTTCGTTGTATTTATTGGAAAGAACAGGAACAAGTGTTGGTCTACTCCATCTCATCTTTGAGTGGGAGATTTTGAAAGAAGAAAATGCTCTGCATTGCCAATAAAAACATCCAATACAGCTCTCAGCAAACATATGAACATCTACCCAGTGTTGTGTATGTCAACATTGAATAACCAGCTCTCTGGGATAAAAATTATTGAGTTTGAGGAACAGAAAGAGAAAAGGTTGAAGACAAGTTAACAGAGTCTAAGGGACCTCTGGAACACCATCAATGGACCAACATACACATTGTGGGAGTCACAGAAGGAGAAGAAGAAAAGAGGAGGAGACAATATTTAAAAAAATGGCTTAAAATTTCCCAAATTTGATGAAATATATAAATGTAAACATCTAAGAAACTCTACGTATTCCAAGTATGGTGAACTCAGAGATGTGCACCAAGACACATAATCAAACATTCAAAAGACAAAGACAAAGAGAGTATCCTGAGAGCAGCAAGATGGAGGTGACTCATCACATACAAAGAATCCGCAATAAAATTATTAACAGATTTCTTATCACAACATTTGGAGGCCAGAAGTCAGGAGATCTATATATTTAAAGTGATAAAAGAGAAAAACTGTTAACCAAGAATCCTATACTCAGCAAAAATGTCCTTCAAAGGTGAGGGAGAAATTGAGACATTCTCAGACAACAAAAACTGAAGAAGTTTGTTACCACTAGACCTGCCCTTGAGCAAGAAATGCTCAATAGAGTGCTGCAGGGGTGAAATGAAAGGACACAAGGCAGCAACACAAAGTCACATGAAGAAATAAAAAACTCACTAAATGTAAACATGTGGACAATTATAAAAGCCAACATTATTGTAGCAATGGTTTGTAAGTCCATTTATAGTTTTCTACAGGACTCAAGAGATAAAAACATTTTAAAAAATTATTGCTCTAAAAGCTAGTGCTATTATAATTGTGGTTTATAACTTAATGCTTTGTTTGAAACATAATTTAAGACTTTAATGCATTTAAAAGAATTATTAGCTAGTGTTTTAGGGTATGCCATGCATAAAGATGTAATTTTGTGACCTCAACAACCAAAAGGGGTGAGGACAGTGCAGTAAATGAGCAGAATTTTTGCATGTTACTGAAATTAAGTTGGTAAAAATTCAAATCAGGACCATGTGTTGGTGCCATGCAGCTTTGGTGGGGACAAAGCTAGAGTGGCTTCAGTAGGCCAGTTTGGTTGGGCAGCAGGAGCTTCTGCCTTTGGTATGGGGAATAGCACATCATCATCTTTGGGGAACTCAGCAACTGCTCCTATGAATCAGATCCAAGAAACAATTTCTGATAACTGGGTGATGATTGCCTCAAAAACATCCTGTTCTTACAGTACAATTGTAAACATACTTTTCCATGACATGAATGTTAACTATAAAGTGGTGGAATTGAACATGCTTGAATATAGAAGCCAGTTGGAAGATATTCTTTACAAAATAGACCAGTGAAAGAAGTGTGCTAAGAATATTTGTCAATGGAACTTTTATTGGAGGTGCAACTGACACTCATAGGCTTCACAAAGAAGGTAAATTGCTTCCACTATTACATCGCTGTATTTTTTAAAAAGTATGCGGAAAGAATTTTAGTGATATGTGCTCATAACTTTGATAGTAAAATGTCAGCTATATAAAGTTATAATGCCTGATAGTGTATTTTAAATATTTGAAAGTTTTAAATTGGAAAATTATCTCTATGAAAAAGTCGTAATGAACAATAAATCACTGTGAAAAACTAAGAAATTCAAATTAGTGTTATAATTTTAAGATTATAAATGTAATCCTCATGGTAACCATAAAGAAATAGATAAATAACATACACAAAAAGAAAAGAGAAGAGAATTAAAATATTCCACTACAAATAATGAACAAAACTCAAAGGAAAAGAGCAATGCAGGGAATGAGGGACAATAAAGCTGTAAAGCATGTAGAAAACAAATAGCAAAATAGAAGTTCCTGCTTATCAGCAATTACTTTAAATGTAAATGGAAGAAATATTCCAATCAAAAGACAGAGATTGGCAGAATAGCTAAACACACATGATCCAAGTACATGCTGTCTACAAGAGATTCACTTCAGATCCAAAGAAAGACAAATAGACCAAAAGTGACAGAATAGAAGAAGATAGCCCATGCAAATACTAACCTAAAGAGAACATGGTAGCTATACTAGTATTAGACAAAGTAGACTTTAAATCAAAAGAGTTTACAAGAGACGAAGAATGACATTATATATTATTGAAAGATTTAATACAGCAGAAACAACAATTATAAATATTTATTTACAGACAATAAGAAACCGTCAAAATATAGGAAGTAAAAATTAACAGAATTGAAGAAGAAGTAGTTCTATAATAATAGTTGAAGACGTTAATAACTCACTATCAATAATGGGTAGATAAACCAGATAGAATAAAGTAAGAAAATAGAGGACTTTAACAACACAATAAATTAACTATATCTAACAGACACATATAGAACACTCTACCTAATAACAACAGCATACACATACTTCTCAGGTGCACATGGGATATTTTCCAGGAAAGAACATATATTAGGTCATAAAGTGAGTCTTAAGAGATTTTAAAAGTTAGCTTTCATACAAAATATATTCTCCAATCCAATGGGATAAAGTTAGGAATCAATAACAGAAGGAAAACTGGAAATTTAACAAAATATGAAAATTAAACAATACTTTCTTAACAAATGGATCAAATTAAAAATCATCAGGGAAATTAGAAAATACTTAGAGATGAATGAAAATTAAAACACAACATAACAAAACTTACAAGATGCAGTGAAAGTAGTGCTAAGGGGAAATGTATGGCTATACAAGCTTACATTAGAAGAAGCAAGAAAGATCTCAAATGAAAAAGCTAATTTTAAAACTTAAGGAATTAGAAAAAAAAGAGCAAACTAAACCCAAAGCTAGTAGAAGGAAAGAAATAATAAAGATTAGAGCAGAGATAAATGAAATAAAGAATACAATAAAATAAACATAATCAATGAAACCAAAAGCTAGTTCTTCAAAAAGATCAACCAAATTGACAAACGTTTAGCAAGATCAAATACGGAAAAAGAAAGAGAAGATTCAAATTACTAAAATCAGAAATGAAAGTGGAGCAAGTCCCAGCAGCCCACCTGCCGACCCTGACAAATCTTCCTCCAGCCACACGGGTCATGGGCCTGAGCCCCGCCCCTGTCAAAGCCTCCTCTGGCCACGTGGGTCAGTGAACCCAAGCACCACCCACCTCCAAAACTTCTTCTGGCTGTGTTAGACTCTGCAGCCATGCCCGTGGAAGCCCACACCCCAGCTGGCCTGCACAGGTACCTGTGTTCTGGGCCAGCTTCAGGAGCTGACACTGGTGAGAGGAACATACGCAGGGGTGGGGCTGACACAGTGGTTCAGAGATCTACCTAGAGGTTTTGGAGGGTATCCTGGGGAGGTGGAGATTGGCTGTAGCTCACTATGGGGGCAAGGATACTGATAGTGGAGGCACCAGGGAATTTTTAATTAAATTTAATTAATTAATTAATTAAATTTTTAAAATAATTTTTACATTGTTGTTCTGTTTTGTAGTTTCATTTTCTTTTTTATTTTTTCCAAGATATTTTTTATTTTACTAATTTTATTTTATCTCATTTTTTTTTTTTCATTTTTTATTCTTTGTTATTGTTCTGCTCTTTTTTGCTTGTTGTCTTTTTTTTTTTGTCTTGTTTTTTTGTTGGTTTTTTTTCAATATTTTTGTTTTGTTATCTTATTTTTATTTTTTATTTTATTTATTTATTTATTTTTGTTTTCTTTTTGTCATTTTTGAGTGTTTGTCTTCAGTTCATTTAGCTTTTCTTTTAATTTGTTTTTGGTTTTGTTTTGTTTTGTTTTCTGTTTAGGTTAGTTTTGTTTTTATTATTGGTTTCAGTTTTTGGGCTCTCTTGTTTGGGTGCCTTCTTGTTTTGGGTTTTCCTTGTTGTGCTTTGTTGTTGTTGTTGTTTGCTTGTTGGTTTGTTTTTTGTTTGCTTGTATTTGTTTTTGTTATTTGCCTTGGGTTTTATTTGTCTATTTGTTTTCTTTTCTTTTTGTGTGTGTGTTTGTTTTTGTTTGTTTTTGTTTTCATTATCTGCCTTGAGCTTCCTTTGTCTTTTTTTTTTTTTTTTTCTGAGCCATGCTGTTTGCAGGGTCTTGGTTCACAGGCCGGGGGTCAGGCCTGAGTCCCTGTTATGGGAGCACCAAATCCAAGCCACTGGACTACCAGAGAACTTCAGGTCCCAGGAAATATTAATCAGTGTGACGTCTCATGGAAGTCCTCATCACGCCAACAAGACCCAGCTCCAGCCAACTGCCTGCAAGCTCCAGTGCTGGACTCCTCAGGCCAAAGAACCAGCAAGACAGGAACACATCTGTACCCATCAACAAAAATAAGAAGACAAAGAAATATATTACAGATGAAGGAGCAAGGTAAAAACCTACAAGACCAAATAAATGAAGAGGAAATAGGCAATCTACCTGAAAAAGAATTTGGAGTAATGATAGTACACATGATCCAAATTCTCAGAAATAGAATACAGCAGAAACATATCCAGGAGGCATGGATTAAGAAAATACAAGAAATTTTTCTCAAGGACCTAGAAGAACTAAATAACAAACAACAGTGGTGAACAACATGATAACTGAAATGAAAAATACACTAGAAGGAATCAATAGCAAAATAACTGAGGCAGAAGAACAAATAAGTGAGCTGGAAGACAGAATGGTAGAAATAACTGCCAAGGAGCAGAATAAAGATAAAAGAATGAAAAGAAATGAGGACAGTGTCAGAGACCTCTGGGACAACATTAAATGGCTTAATGTTCTAATTATCGGGATCTCAGAAGAAGAGAAAGAGAAAGTGTCTGCAAAAATATTTGAAGAGATTATAGTCAAAAACTTCCCTAACACAGGAAAGTAAATAGCCACCCAAGTGCAGGAAGTGCAGAGACTCCCATACAGGATTAACCCAAGGAGAAACATGTGAAGACCCATATTAATCAAGCTAACAAAAATTAAATTCAAAGAAAAAATATTAAAAGCAGCAAGGGAAAAACAACAAATAACATACAAGGGAATCCCCATCAGGTTATCAGCTGATTTTTCAGCAGAAACTCTGCAGGCCAGAAGGGAGTGGCAGGATAGATTTAAAGTGATGAAAAAGAAAAACCTACAGCCAAGATTACTCTGCCCAGAAAAGATATCATTCAGATTCAATGGAGAAATCAAAAGCTTTACAGACAAGCAAAAGCTAAAAGAGATCAGCACCAACAAACCAGCCCTACAACAAATGCTAAAAGAACTTCTCTAGGTGGGAAATACAATAGAAGAAAAAGATCTACAAAATAAACCCAAAACAATTAAGAAAATGGTAATAGGAGCATACATATCTATAATTACCTTAAACATAAATGGATTAAATGCTCCAACAAAAAGACACAGACTGGCTGAATGGATATTAAAAAAAGACTCATATATATGGTGTCTACAAGAAACCAACTTCAGACCTAAGAACACATACAGACTGAAAGTGAGGGGGTGGAAAAGATATTCCATGCAAATGGAAATCAAAAGAAACCTGGAGTAGCAATACTCATGTCAGACAAAATGGACTTCAAAATAAAGACTGTTACAGGAGACAAGGAAGGATGCTACATAATGATCAAGGGATCAATTCAAGAAGAAGATATAACAATTGTAAATATTTATGCACCCACCATAGGAGCACCTCAATACATAAGGCAAATGCTAACAGCCAAAAAAGGGGAAATCAACAGTAACACAAAATAGTGGGGGACTTTAGCACTTCTTTTACACCAAAGGAAAGATCATCCAGACAGAAAATTAATAAAGAAACACAAGCTTTAAATGATACAATAGGCCAGATAGATTTAATTGATATTTATAGGACATTCCATCCAAAAACAGCAGATTACACTTTCTTCTCAAGTTCACATGGTACATTCTCCCAGATAGATCACATCTTCGGTCACAAATCAAGCCTCAGTATATTTAAGAAAATTGCAATCATATCAAGCATCTTTTCTGACCACAACACTCTGAGATTAGAAATAAATTACAGGGGAAAAAAACGTAAAAAGCACAAACATATGGAGTCTAAACAATATGTTACTAAATAAATAAGAGATCACTGAAAAAATCAAAGAGGAAATCAAAAAATACCTAGAGACAAATCACAATGAAAACGTGATGATCCAAAACCTATGAGATGCAGCAAAAGCAGTTCTAAGAGGGAAGTTTGTAGCAATGCAATCCTACCTCAAAAAACAAGAAAAATCTCAAATAAACAACCTAACCTTATATCAAAAGGAACTAGAGGAAGAAGAACAAACAAAACCCAAAGTTAGTAGAAGGAAAGAAATCATAAACATCAGAGCAGAAATAAATGCAATAGAAACAAAGAAAACAGTAGCAAAGATCAATAAAACTAAAAGCTGGTTCTTTGAGAAGACAAACAAAACTGATAAAGCTTTAGCCAGACTCATCAAGAAAAAGAGGGAGAGGATTCAAATCAATAAAAACGGAAATGAAAAAGAAGTTACAACAGACACCACAGAAATACAACGCATCATAAGAGACTACTACAAGCAACTCTATGCGAAGGACAACCTGGAAGAAATAGCCAAATTCTTAGAAAGGTATAACCTTCCAAGACTTAACCAGGAAGAAATAGAAAATATGAACAGACCAATCACAAGTAATGAAATTGAAACTGTGATTAAAAATCTTCCAACAAACCAAAGTCCAGGACCAGATGGCTTCACAGGTGAATTCTATCAAACATTAAGAGATGAGCTAACACCCATCCTTCTCAAACTCTTCCCAAAAAATTACAGGGGGAGGATGACTCCAAGCTCATACTATGAGCCTACTATCACCCTGATACCATAGCCAGACAAAGATACTCCAAAAAAAGAAAATTACAGACCAATATCACTCATGAACATACATGCAAAAATCATCAACAAAATACTAGTAAACAGAATGCAACAACACATTAAAAGGATCATACACCATGATCAAGTGGGATTTATCCCAGGGATGCAAGGATTCTTCAATATACGAAAATCAATCAATGTGATACACCATATTAACAGACTGAAGAATAAAAACCATACAATCATCTCAATAGATGCAGAAAAAGCTTTTTAAAAATCAACACCAATTTATGTTTCAAACTCTCCAGGAAGTGAGCATAGAGGGAACCCACCTCAACATAATAAAGGCCATATATGACAAACCCACAGCAAACATCATTCTCAATGGTGAAAAACTGAAACCATTCCTCTACGATCAGGAACAAGACAAGGATGTCCACTCTTGTCACTATTATTCAACATAGATTTGTAAGTCCTAACCATGGCAATCAGAGAAGAAAAAGAAATAAAAGGAAAACAAATTGGAAAAGAAGTAAAACTGCCACTGTTTGCAGATGACATGATACTATACATAGATAATCCTAAAGATGCCACCAGAAAACTACTGGAGCTAATCAATGAATTTGGTAAAGTTGCAGGATACAAAATCAATACACAGAACTCGCTTGCATTCCTATACACTGAAAATGAAAGAGCAAACAGAGAATTTAAGGAAACAATCCCATTCACCATGGCAACAAAAAGAATAAAATACCTAGGAATAAACCTACCTAAGGAGGCAAAAGACCTGTACTCAGAAAACTATAAGACACTGATGAAAGAAATCAAAGATGACACAAGCTGATGGAGAGATATACAATGTTCTTGGATTGGAAGAATTAATATTGTAAAAATGGCTATACTACCAAAAGCAATCTACAGATTCCATTCAATCTCTATCAAATTACCGATGGCATTTTTCACAGAATTAGAACAAAAAAATTTACAATTTGTATGAAAACACAAAAGACCTCGAATACCCAAAGCAATTTGGGAGAAAGAAAAACTGAGCTGGAGAAATTGGGCTCCCTGACTTCAGACTATACTACAAAGCTACAGTAATCAAGACATTATGGTACTGGCACAAAAACAGAAATATAGTTCCAGGGAACAGGATAGAAAGCCCAGAGATAAACACACCCACCTATGGTCACCTAATCTATGACAAAGGAGGCAAGAATATACAATGGAGAAAGACAGTCTCTTCAATAAATTGTGCTGGGAAAACTGGATAGCTATATGTAGAAGAATGAAATTAGAACACTTCCTAACACCATGCACAAAAATCAAATCAAAGTGGATTAAAGATCTAAATGTAAGGCTGGACACTATAAAAATCTTAGAGGAAAACATAAGCAGAACACTATCTGACATCAATTGCAGCAAGATCTTTTTTACCCACCTCCCACCTCCTAGAGTAATGAAAATAAAAACAAAAATAAACAAATGGGACTTAAAAACTTTTGCATACCAAAGGAAACCATACACAAGAAGAAAAGACAAACCTCATAATAGGAGAAAATATTTGCAAAAGAAGCAACCTACAAGGTATTAATCTCCATAATATACAAACAGCTCATGCAGCTCAATATCAAAAAATCAAACAACGCAATCAAAAAATGGGCAGAAGACCTAAAGAGCTATTTCTCCAAAGAAGACATACAGAAGGTCAAGAGGCACATGAAAAGATTCTCAACCTCAGAAATTATTAGAGAAATGTAAAGTAAAGCTACAATGAGGTATCACCTCACACCAGTCAGAATGGCCAGCATCAAAAAATCTACAAACAATAATTGATGGAGAGGGTGTGGAGAAAAGGGAACCGTCTTACACTGTTGGTGGGAATGTATATTGATACAGCCACTATGGAGAACAGTATGGAGGTTCCTTGAAAAACTAAAAATGGAACTACCACATGACCCAGAAACCCAACTCCTGGACATATACCTGCAGAAAACCATAATTCAAAAAGATACATGCGGGCTTCCCTGGTGGCGCGATGGTTGAGAATCTGCCTGCTAATGCAGGGGACACGGGTTCGAGCCCTGGTCTGGGAAGATCCCACATGCCGTGGAGCGGCTGGGCCCGTGAGCCACAGCTACTGAGCCTGCACGTCTGGAGCCTGTGCTCCACAGCAAGAAAGGCCACGATAGTGAGAGGCCCGCGCACCGCGATGAAGAGTGGCCCCCGCTTGCCGCAACTAGAGGGAGACCTAGCATGGAAGCGAGGACCCAACATAGCAATCAATCAATCAATCAATAAAAAAATAAATCTTTAAAAAAAAAAAAAAGATACATGCATCCCAATGTTCACTGCAGCTCTATTTACCATAGCCAGGACATGGAAACAATCTAAATGTCCATAAACTGAGGAATGGATAAAGAAGATGTAGTATATATACACAACGGAATGTTACTCAGCTATTAAAAGGAACGAAATTGTGTCATTTTCAGAGACGTGGATGGACCTAGAGACTGTCATACAGAGTGAAGTAAGTCAGAAAGAGAAAAACTAATATTGTATATTAATGCATATATGTGGAATCTAGAAAAGTGGTACAGATGAACCTATTTGCAAAGCAGAAATAGAGACACATACGTAAACAACAAATGTATGGACACCAAGGGGTGGGGGGGAGGTGCGATGAATTGGGAGATTGGGATTGACATATTTACACTACTATTTATAAAATCTATGACTAATGCGAACCTACTGTATAGCACAGGGAACTCTACTCAGTGCTCTGTGGTGACCTAAATGGGAAGGAAATCCAAAAAGGCGAGGATATATGTATACGTACAGCTGATTCATTTTGCTGTACAGCAGAAACTAACACCATATTGTAAAACAAGTGTACTCCAATGAAAAAAAAAAAAAAGAAATGAAAGTGAATACATTACTACCAATTCTACAGAAATAAAAAGTATTATAAGAGAGTACTATGAACCATTGCATGCTAACAAAATTGGATAAACTATATGAAGTGGACAGATTCATAGAAACAAAACCTTCCAATACTAAATCATGAAGAAATAGGAAATCTGAATAGACCAATAAATAGTAAGGGGACTGAATCAGTAATTGCATATCACTCAACAAAGAAAAATCTCTGGATCTGACGGCTTCCCTGGTGACTTCTGCCAAACATTTAAAGTGGGACTAATACCAATCCTTCTCAAATTTTTCCAAAATATTCAAGAGGAGAGATCACTTCCTAACTCATCCTATGAGATCAGAATTACCCTGATACCAAAGAAAAATTCAATACATAAAAGAGACAATTACAGATCAATATCCCTTATGAACACTGACATAAAAATCCTCAATAAAATACTACCAGATTGAATTCAACATCATATTAAAATGATTATACTCCATGACCAAGTGGGAAATTCCTGGAATGCAAGGATGGTTCAACATAAGAAAATTGATCAATGTAATATAGTACACAAACAGAATAAAGGGAAAACTCACATGATTATCTCCATTTGACAAAATTCAACACTCCTTCATGATAAAAACACTCAGTGAAATAGAAATAGAAGGAAGTTACTTCAACGTAATAAAAGCCACTAATGAGAACACACAGCAAACATTATACTCAACAGTGAAAGACTGAAAGTGTTTCTTTTAAGATCAAAAAAAGAAAAAAAAAAAAGCAAGGATGCCCACTCTTAACACTTCTACTTAATGAATTCTGGAAGTTCTAGCCAGAGCAATTAGGCAAGAAAAAGAAATAGAAGACATCAAAATTGGAAAAGAAGTAAAATTATTTTTGTTTCCAGATGATATGATCTTATATGTAAAAAACACTAAAGATTATACACACAAAAATACTGTTAGAACTAATAAGTGAATTCAGCAAAGTAGCAGGACATAAAGTCAACATACAAAATCAGTTGTATTTGTATACACTATAATAAGTAACCTGAAAGAAAATTTTGAACATAATTTCATTAACAATAGCATTAAAAAGAATAAAATGTTTAAGAATTCCCTTAACCTAAAAGTGAAAGACTTGTAAAATAAAAACTACAAACATTGCTGAAAGAAATTTTAAAAGGCATAAATAAATGGAAATATATCCCTTTGTTCATGGATGGGGAGACTTCATATTGTTAAGATATCAATACTACCTAAAGGAATCTACAGATTCAATTTAATTTCTATCAAATTCCCTAAGATGTGTTCTGCAGAAATAGAAAAACCCATTCTGAAATTCACATGGCATGTAATAACCATGACAATCTCAAAAAGGAAGAACAACACTGGAGGACTCTCTCCTAATTTCAAAACTTACTACAGTAATCAAAACAGTGTGGTATTGGTATAAAACAGACATATAGGCCAGTGGAATAGAATTAACAGCCCAGAAATAAATTTCCACATATATGGGTAAATGATTTTTGACAAGGGTTCTAAGACCATTCAAAGGGGGAAGAATAGTCTTTTCAACAAATAGTGCAGGGAAAACTATACACCAGACCAATATTTTATTGTTTTTAGTTATTCTAATCAGGTAATTACTCTGTAGGTGACAATTTATTTCTGTCCTAGGAACAATGAGAAAAATTAGCAATTTCCAAAGTTTTCCTCCAGTCAATCTATTTAATGTCTGCTCTGGTACTGTTTACCACTTTTGTAACATGCCTCCCTGTGTCTGATGGCCAAGAGTTCCAGAAGGACAGCCACTAGGGAACTTTCCATGAATGCTGAGATCCCCTGATCAATGTATGAAGGGAGTGTATCCTGGAACCTGGAGGGAGGGAGTAGGGAGTTATGAATGGCTCTTATGATATGAATCCATTCAAGTGTTCCTATATTCCTAAACCTTTGGATTCATTGCTCTACATTGTACCAGAAAATTCTTCATCCTCATTTGCATTTAGTGTAGGTTATATTTTGTCCAAGTGCCATTCGAACAACAGAGTAAGAGTTAAACCCACCACACCCTCTCTCAAATCAAGAATCTCTTATAATTGTATGCGTATCAGTATATCCAACCTAATCAAATCATGTTATTTTCTTCCTGGTATAGCACTTAAGGAATCAATTCCCACATATATTTCTCAGGTTTCTGTTGAATTATATGTTATGCATTTTTTCAATGGATAAGCTATATTGTATTTATATCTTTGGGGCATGATAGATGTGTCTCTAATTAAGAGTCTGAAGTCCATGACTGGGTAGAGAAAGTGAGTCTTAAAAGGGACTTGGAATAATTAAGACAGCGTAGGCAGGTTTCTTCAGACAAGATAAGAGAAGCTGATTTTCCTGACAAGAGATGTTCATTAGGATATCAAGGGGAAGGGATCAAGATAATCAGATTTTTAAAATCCACCCAAAAGTTTTCATTACAAAACTGAAGATGTTGATCTTTCCCAATCCCTGTCCAAACTGCATTATAATTTAGAAACATACCTGAACAGACTTTGGGTCTATATTTTGAATATTTTAGCCCTTTGGCTAGAAAAGTTAAAAAATTCTTTTGGGGCCAAATGGAGAAGTTCTCCACTTCTTTGAGCATCCCTGAGAGATTATAGGTTTGAATTTGCCATTTTCTTTCTATAAACTCTTCAGAACAGCCAGAAGCAGCTATCCTACACCACAGTTCTTATTTCCACCCCAATGTTCTATTGCTTCTGCCACTTGGGCTACCAAACCGTGCATATAACAGGCACTTCACTACACAACAACTGTAGCAGATAATTTAAGTAACAGTATTTCCACTGAAATACACTATCAATATCGTATTTTCCACTGGCAATAATGGCATCCCTGTTTTTAAATATAAACACATCAAATAATAAAACCCAGAATCCCATCTTTAAAATTGGTTTCATGGAACCACTTATGATAATAAAATTCTCAGTTTGTGTTTGGTGAGAATGATGGTAACCATTCTAGAAAGTTCAAGTGGAAAAGATTTAATACAGTAAAATAGATATGTTTACAAAAGTGATGAAAAGGCTAGATGTTTCAAGATTCAGGAAAACTGCTGTGGTTCTCAGATTTGCCATTACCAGTTAGGGAGTCATGAGGTTGCATGAACCATAGGAAACTTTTGATCACAAACACCCCTGGCTCCAGATATGAGGCAGAAGGTTTTTGTGAAAACTTCTGGAAATTGTGGCAACAATTTCATGTTTGATAGAGCTCATATTTTTGCTTGCTTCTACTGGAGGAATTATGATAAATTTTCCTTCTTCCAATTCTTACATTATTGTCTCTTATTTTCAGACTCTAAACCTGATCCTCTTGGTGGAGATTACAGGGAAAAAAGTTCATGGGCTTCCAGCTGGGAGAGCATAGAAAGGGAGAAAGTAGTGCTGAGAAGGTATAGTGTCTCTAATTTCTGCTGTACTGTAGTTATTCATGGGGTGGATTAAGGCTTGCTTATGACAGATTCTGTATACCATCTTGAAAAACTAGGATCTTCTCCCAGCCTTAGGTTTCAAGTAACACCTAATGTTTCTAAAATAAGGAAAAGAAAGGTTAGATTTTTAAGGAAGATATCTTGAATTACAGAATGAAAATAGACTGGAAAGATGAAATACTGGAAGCAAACAGATTGCTGAAGAGACTACTGCAATATTCCAGGGAAATGAGATGATGAAGGCTAAAGTTAATGACGTAACTACAGGGTTTAAAAGAAGGGATGATTATAAGGTATTTCAACACAAAATTAATTTAAATTAGTAATTGAATAAGGGGAGCTCTTGGTTTCCCCCCTTTTCTTGTACCACCTTCTTCTTTTCCAAAACTACTTCCCATTCAGTCGATTACTGTTATGACACATTTTCTTCCTATTTCTTAAATACATTCCCTATATGTATATCTATGACCACTGTCAGTATAGAGTCTCTCATCATCTCCCACCAGGATGACTGAGTCAGGTCCTACAAACACAAACAAATGAAT
Organism: Balaenoptera musculus; assembly: GCF_009873245.2. Taxonomy (NCBI): domain Eukaryota; kingdom Metazoa; phylum Chordata; class Mammalia; order Artiodactyla; family Balaenopteridae; genus Balaenoptera; species Balaenoptera musculus. The sequence goes on along the minus strand of NC_045801.1, from coordinate 58,954,425 downwards.
TACTCCACTGAACAAAACCCTTCAACAGTTTCGCATGGTCTAAAGGAAAAAAATCCAAACTCCTTAGTAGAATCAGATGCTCATTTGGTATCTTTATCATAACAGCATCCTGACCTCCTCTATTTGTAGGTATCATCTTTTCCATCCGTCAGAGGAAACTTATCCTCCTGAATTCCATATGATCTTGATAAATGTCATCAATTACTTTATGGTCATACTTTAGAGGTTTGCTATATAAGAAAAATGGAGCCAATCATACTGTGCCCCTGCTTGGCCTCAGAGATATATCCAGATATTGGCATATGGCTCAAGTAGATCTAATCAGTGCCCCTACCTAAATTTTTTCTAGCTGGAACTTCTGTGGAATACTGTCCTACTCTTGGGTTACAGAGGTGGAATAAAGTGAATACCTGTAGCCTTGATCTTGACTATCTGATAAAGCCATTCTGCATTTTGAGAAAATGAAACAAAAATACAAGAAACAGTAGACAAGAAAGAAGAAATTTCTGTCCTTGGTTTGAGCCGTACTTTTGTCTTTGTATTTTTCAAGGTTTGGATGAGAGCAAAGAGTCTATTTTTTTATTTATGGCTTTGAATTAAAATTCTGTATCACACTATGGAAGAAAGAGAGAGAGAAAGAGTGAGAAAGGGAGAGGGAGAAAGGGAGAGAAGAGAAAAAAAACACTGATTAATACTATGTAAAAATGGCTTAGTGATCTGGATGTTTCATGTTTCCTGACTTTATGTATTTTGCCCCATTTCTGGACTGTTCTTTCTGTTCCTTATCTGGATTCCCTCTATATTTCTTTCAATAATGTCCTCAAGGCCTTCCACTAATCCTTCTTGGACCTTTCTTTCCAGGCACGTTTCTGTGTGTATTTCTGTCACAATCCTTACCATATTATAATTTATCCACGTTTATATATGAAACTTCCATGTGACTGGGAGTCCTTTGAGTGGAAGGACCATCTCCTACTTATTTATTTTGTACTTTCTAGGAGACTATTTCACACAAAGTTTTGCTCAATACAAGCTTGTTGAATAAATAAAGTGGGGTAATCCATGTCCATGGGAAAATGTTATTTTTCTCCTTATTGTGTCCAAGACAAAATTTTATTATTTTCATTTATAGTGGATATCTATAAATTCTTCTCATTTATCTACACATTAAATATGGAATCAAAAAAAAATGAATTATCATGAATATCTGCATCAGTGTATTAACCCAGGTACATGGCCCACACTTTTTTTCAATTTTGCCTCAACTGTTTATTTGCATTTTGATATTTACAGAAAAAAGCCCTATAAGAGACTGACAACATGATATATTTACCAATGTGAGGTCATAGCAAAATGGAAGACCAAAAGCTAACTCATAGTTCCAATTAATATTATTTAATTCAATTTCATTCAGTTCGGTTAAATGTTGTTTGGTTCACATCACCTTAACAGCATGCGTTGGACATCTGCTACAAGAAATGAAGTTTTTTAGGCACTATAGGAGACACAAATATAAGACATTATCTACAAAAAGATGTTAATTTTAGTGAAACATAGAGGAAAAGAGTGTGCACTTTGGGACCTACATCTCAAAGTTCAGTTTTGAAACACCTGAATCTCCTAGATTAACATGATGTTATAACAGATTATTAATAAACTCAACCAACAGCTGGTCAGGTCTTTATGAGCTTTGAAATCATGCCTTCAATACTGCAATGCAGCATATAAACAATTAAGAAGTTTATACACATAAACAGAGTGTTGCAATTAATCTACAAACAAATTCATTTTATATCAGATTTGTGACTTTTACACCAATGTGTACTCATTTTGTGGCTGCCTCCCACTGTTTTGGCAAGGCTTTCAAATGTTTTCTTCCTCCCTCATCTTCCAGCAGGAAAGCCAACAGCTGTGGCCAAGGCAACAATTTTGGCAGTGGTAATGCCCAGATGACAACCTCTGGAGTATCTCTCTCCAGCAGTAGCAGTGACATCTGGACCACTTTCCACACTTGAGAGCATCTTGGCTCATCTCCACACATACAGCTGCAGAGCCATCACAAGAGCTATCTTCAAGTAGGGACACGGCATTGTGAGAGACAATTGTTCTCTGATTAAGAGACAATTTGCATTGTGTATATGTAAATGCATAATTACTGTGTGTGTGTGTGTGTGTGTGTATTTTGTGAATAGGTTTAAGACTATAGTTTGTTTTAAAAAAGAGAGAATTAAATACACACTCCATGTCTTCAATTCACTGTAGTTATGTCTATATATTCATGTTTACATATATGCGTGTACATCTACACACACATCATCATCAGAGTCAACCATTCAGACAGTTCAGCATTTGAGAGCTTTTGATTATTATGGGATGAGACAACTTTCTTTATGAGTTCCTTTGGTACATAGATACTGTATATTTACTGCCAAACCATACATGGTTTGAGGAAGTAACATGTAAAGATGTAAATTACTTAAACATAGCATTACTACTGTTGAGGCAATTATAATCCTGCCACTGGGGAAAAACATAAGAAATTCAAAAGAACTGACAAACAAAACAGCATCCCAACATATCTATTACTTGAGAGCCTTGAGGTACATCATTTATCCTTAATTATAAAGTCAATTACTATTTATCTATCGAGTTGTGCAACTAACTATACATGCATTAACACACTTAATTCTTATAAACCTGTGAAGTAGATATTATTCCCATTGCATGGATAAGATAAATAAGGCCCAGATAAATAAAAGGTCACATAACTCATAAGTGGTGGAGCTAGATTTCTAAGGTCACTATCTTTACCACTGTTCCTCCCCTACAGTATTTAGTTTGCCAATCATTACATTTTCTGAAATGCATTTTATTATAAACAGTCACTTGTGTATAAAGACAAAAGCACAAGTTATAGGAGAAAGACTACCAACTGGAGTAGGGTAAACTGTTAAGACATAACAGAAAAAATGGGGACAAGATATTTGCCGTTGATAGTTTGCCATTAACAGATGAATAAGTAGAAGTTGACAAGGCAGATTAGCAAGCTGATGGGCTTGTCTGCAATCACAGGGCCAAAGTGAATATTTTGATATCGCTTTGTAGTGGTATCAAATGTAGTTCAGTGACACCCTCTGGATTACCCTTTTCTGGTAGCAATATTTTATTTTAAAGTTTGCAATTCCTGACAAGTATTGTTTTTAACTCTAGTGTTCATTTTTTCTTTCTTTAGTTCCATCAAAATGTGAGTATTCTACTTCACAGGCTCCAATAGTCACATGTGAAGTTGTTTCTCTCTCTACTTTTGTCAAGTCACTTTTTAGTTTATTCTCAGTTTCTGTAATTATTTCTTATAGAAATAAGTTATTATTTGTTCAACCTAGTCACTTAGAAACCTGAGGGGAAAATTAATGACACAGATTATTGGATAGTTTTGACAACCTCACCAATAGAAAATATTCCTTGAAAAGTTACTTATTTTAAATAAAATTATTAGATGACCTAGATTTTTAAGTTGATATAGGATGATGTAGTTAAGCCAATATCCAAGTCAAAATGGAGAGTAGTACATGAAATTGATAAAGATTAGACAAAAATCCTATCTCAGTGTTTTATTCAAAGTTCAGGCAATTTATAAGCATGTGCTCTTTTATTTTTTTTTTAACTGTCTGTGTTTTCAAGGTCTCACATTCAACCAAGTACAATTAGCTCACTCAGTACAATTAGTACTTAGTGTGCATGCAGACTTGTGTATGCTACAACCTTCTAGCTCAGGGTTTTATCAAGGCTTGCTTTGCCTGTCTTGGTCCTCAGCTCTCCCTGTTAAATTTCTGGCTGGTCTGCTGGTCTATTGCTCACCCCAACTAGTGTCAAAATCACAAGCTAGCTGGGCTGTTGGCCTTCCCTAATTTTCTGCCATTGAAATCTCTAAGTGTTTGACAACTCTGCAGGTCCCAGCATTTCCAGCATTCTTCTTCAAATGAAATCAGCCCCCTCCCATGATCTTTGTTATCACTTTTCTGCCATGGAGCTGAAGTGAGAGGGTAGGAGCCACCTCTGACTAAAAAGTCACAGGCTCCCCTGTTTCTACTGAGATTCAATAGATTTTCTTGAATATACACTTCACATTTTGCTTTATGACTTCTGTTGATTTTGGACTCTTTAAATGGCTATTTTTTTAAATAATTTCATCTGATTTATCATTGCATTTTGGAAAGAGGATTTGGAGAAAGGATTAACCTAATTCAGCCATTCTGAAAGTTCCATCCTCTCTGTTTCCTCTGTTTTCTATTAGTTCATTCCTTCCTGCCTTCTTCTGGGCTATTTGAACCTCTTCAGTGTACTTAATGTTTTCTTGAATATATCTTTGTGTATTTGTTCCAACATCTGTTCTTGGGATTGCAATGCAATATTTACCTTTTCAGTCTATTTGAGATCAACTTTTTTAGTACCTCAAGTGAAACATATAAGATTTACCACCATATAGATCTCTTTATTCTGCCCTTATATTTTACTTATATTATATGGGACATATATAAGCATTGCATTCCATCAGACAATTTTATGGTTTTTGTTCTCAAACATAACACATATAATAAAGAACTATAAAAGGAAAGAATAGTTCATTATATTTTCCGTACATTTATTATTTCAGTTGCTATTTTTTCATTTCTGATATTCCAAGGTGACTTTGGTAGCATTTCCTTTCTGTCTGAAAGAATTACTTAAGCAATTATTTGAGAGCATGTCTGCTGACCAAAAAATTCTCTAAGATTTTCTTCATTTGAGAATATCTTTATGTTGTTTTGCTCCTGAAAGATATTTCACTGGATATGGAATTCTGGGCTTTCAAGATACTTTTCTTGTCTTCAGTTTTCAGCATTTTGACTATGATATAACTGGGAATGGATGTCTTTTTCTTTTTTAGGTTCACTGAGCTTCTTGAATCTGTAGATTTACCTTTTTCACCAAATTTTGGAAATTTTCAGCTTCTTCTTTATTTATTATTTTTTTTTACTGCACCTTTCTTTTTTTCTGAGATTGTGATGACATGAATGTCAAAACTTTTGGTATTATCCCAAAGGTCTCTGAAGCCCTTCTCATTTTTTTCAATCTTTTTTTCTATTTTATTCAAATTAGATAATTTCTATTAATACATCTTCAAGTTCACTGACTCTTTCCTTGGTCATTTCCTTTTGGTTATTGAGCCCAACCAGTGACTTTATTCCAGTTACTACTTATTAAATTTAAATATTTCCATTGGCATCCTATACCTTGAATTTCTTCAATGATATTTCTGCCTTTCCATTCATTCCAAGAGATTCACCTTATTTATTGGAATATTTTTGTAATAGCTGCTTTTTAATGTCTATGCCATTTAATTCCAACATATTTGTCATCTCAGCTTTGAAATCTGTTGAATGTCTTTTCCCAGGTGAGTTGAGATTTTCCGTATATATATATATATACACACACACACACACACACACACACACACACACATATTTGCTGATTAAATTCAATTTTATCTCAAGGCATTTTGAAAGCATGTTATGAGACACTAGGTCTTATTTAAATCCTATAGAGAGTATTGATCATTTTGTTTTAGCAGGCAATCAGCCCAGTTGGGTTCAGACCACAATTTTAATTCCTTTTTGAGGGGTGAAGTATCAGTGTCCACAATGCTTTTCAGATCAGTCACACATATGCATTACCCAGTGTACAGTCTCTGACCTAGGCAGCGTCTTTCTTTAAGTTTAGTTCTCAACATCTATGATATGCTGCTTAGGGTCAGATCCATGAATATATAAAACAGGAGTAAGTACAGAAGTTCATAAACAAAACAAGGGGGTCACTTTCCCAAACTACTCTCTCTCCACAGTTTCTCTGGAATTTTCTGGGACCCTGGGCTCCTCTTTTTGGTTCTCTGGTCAGAAAGCAATTTTTTCTTTTTTTAACACCATTCTCCTGTGTACTTCCCAAAACTGTGAGACAAACATTGAGAAGTCAGAGAGAGAAAGAAAAACAACATGGATATGGACTAATACTCTTGGGACCACAGCTTCTTAAATTAGAAGGAAGTTTTCTCTCTTTCACAGTAGTAGGCTCTTAAAGATCCCCAGGACAAAAACGCCATGGGAATCCTTGATGGCTGAGACAAAAATGAATTTAAAAAAAGAAAAAGAAAAACAACAAGGCATTTCCAGCACTCTCTCCAAAAATTAAGAGAACCCATTCTAACTACCCACAGAAGAACTACAGGAGATCTGTTGGAGCGTTCTCTTGTAGTGTCGTTGCCCATTTCTGGCTTTCCAGCCATGTTAAATCCAGTCCTGAGAGTACTGGAAAGAAAAAATAGTAAACCCACTGCCAGTTTGATGTCTTTGAATTCTATTCTTCTCCAATCTTCTGGCTACTATTTGCTTTTCAGAGTCCTCAAACAGTTTCTCTAAACATTCTGTCCAGGTTTTATAGCTTCATTGAGTGAGAGAGGCAGAATATTCTTACTTTATTTCATCCAATATATTTTGCTACTGTACCCATGTCTTTACCCATAACTCTAGTTGAGAACCATATATGACGTTTTCACTACTGGTGTTCAAACTCTAGTCACACACACATACACGCACACACACACACACACCATCCCCAGAGATACATCTATATTGTTTAACAAGGCTTCACACAGGTCTCCCTTACTCTCTTTTTGTTAGAGTTTAATCTGAGGACAGTTCTGTTAAATCCACAAGGAAAAAATTTGAATATAAGTAAACCCCTTGAGTATATGAGTCTGGCAGAAGGAGTGATTTTTTCACTTTTTTTTTTCACCATGCATGCCAATTTTTTCTTGTGTTTGGTACCAATTTACTCATGAAAGAATAACTGTATGAACCCTTCCTCCTCTTTCCCTGTAGTGGAATGCATTGACTCTAAGATACAACATTCCTGTCAGAAAATGTACTTTTCTGAACTATGATTGTTTGTAAAATATGTGATTGTAACCTGCAACTTGAAGACCTCCGTGTCACTTCCTTCTGTCTAGGTATTTGTAAAATTAATTTTTGTGGGTATTTTGAATGAGTAGCAGGAATGCTGAGTCTTCTGTGGGTCAGAGGCAATTCAGAAGACCTTAGACTTTTTTCAATAATAAAGATCCTTGAAATAAATGATCTCATTATTTAAAGAGATTTACAGGGCAGTGACATTATCAGCAAGTAAATACTTTTAAAAATGATCTCATAAGAAACTAGAAAAAATAACAAATGAAGCCCAAAGTTAGTTGAAGGAAGGAAATAATAAACATCAGATGTGAAATATATGAAATAGATACTAAAAAGATAATAGAAGAGCTCAATGAAACTAAGAGCTGGTTCTCTGAACAAAACTTTAGGTAGACTCACCAAAAAAAATGTATACGAGACAGGGCTCAGATAAATAAAATCAGAAATGAAAGAGGAGGTGTTACAACTGATATCTCAGAAATGCAAAATATCATGAGACTACTATGAACAATTATACATCATCAAATTGGACAACCTAGAAGAAATGGATAAATTCCTAGAAACATACAGTCATCCAAGGCTGTATCTTTTCAAGAAGATATAGAAAATCTGAATAGACCAATTTAAGGAGATTGAATCAGTAATCAAAAACCTCCTAACAAACAAAAATCCAGGACCAAATAATTATAAACTGGAAAAAAAAATCTGGTTTCCTTTGAATCCAAAATATTTATTTTTAACCATTTACTTTTAAAGAACATGACACATGCAAAATTTCTTTCTTATTGGTGTCTTCAAATTTCATCACCAAGTTACAGTACTTGCAGGACATTTGGAGATGTTTATAAGCAGAATTCTTTGTGTCTCTAAATGAACACAAAAGTAATAGCCAAAACAAAAACATACTTGTTGTCAAAAAAAAGTCATGTTTCATGTAGCTTTCCCTACCTTTATTGGAAGAGAAAAATATAGGAATTTCAGGGTGATTTGCCTCCATCTTCAAAAAAAGGAATTGAATGAATAAAAGTGGGAAATCAAGTTTATCTATAGCTCTCGTGATATTTAGCCTTTCTTGCATATGTACACATGTTCATGATCATGGACTACTGACAGTTTGCCAATAGTAGGGGATGTTGATTTTATTTACTTATCCTAAGAACCAGAGAAAGTACAATCTTTGGAGAGACTCAGACTATGACATGTTTTAGGATAACAAATAATAAATATTTTGGATTTATAGTTTAATTTGTGGCTTTTCATTTAAACTTAAATTTACCTATAATCCATTTTTTACTTCTTGAGATATTCATATGTTTTAAGACCTATGCTGAATTTTATCAGAGAAACTGAGACCCGAGGCTGAGATTGCTAGTTGCTTACCTAATAATCACGCTTATGTTGTTCCTTTTATACTGGATTCCTGAAATTTTAATTTAATTTACTTTAGTTTTGTGGCCATGCCACGCGGCTGGCAAGATCTTAATTCCTCGACCAGGAATCGAACCTGGGCTGGGAAGTGAAAGTGCAGGGTTCTAACTACTGGACTACCAGGGAATTCCCTCCTGAAATTTTTAGAAGATGTCAATGGGTTCAGCAAAAAATTGCTGGCATTGAGTATGGCTTCTGTGAATGCTTCTAAATGTGTCTCTAATGGCAAATCCTGTCTTTTACTCTTGCTAATGGCTCCCTTCATCATTTATAAATTGTATACATGACTATTAGAGCTCCAGCAATCATCTTGTGAGCACAAAGAGAGCTCGTAGATGGAAACCACAGGATAAGGACACAGAAGAGAAAGATGTGAAGAGCCTAGGTCAGTGAGGTCACTGTGAAATGACAATATGATGCTAGGGTATAATTTTGTTATGAAGGAGGGGGAAAAGTCCTATTTTATTGAAGTTATTGTTATTCTGTGTCTTTGTTATTAACAGCCAAAGAAATTTCCTAGCAGATACAAGATATATAGTGCATACCTGTGGTTGTCTTTCTATAATACTTTTCTTTTTGTGAAAACGTTTTCTTCCCCTATTTCAACTGTATAATTTTAATGAGAATTGTCATCCTTCTATAAATGTCTAGCTTTTTTCCCCATTATTGATTGGTTCAGAGTTGGCACCTGAACTAAGCTGTGAAAAATATCTAATTCCTACCTCAACTGTTGATTGGTCTTGAAATAAGCATGTGTCCTAAGTTGCACCCATTGAAATGTTAAAGGATCTTTGAATTTAGCATGGGAGAAAGACAAAACAAAACAAAAACAACAACAACAAAAATAGCTTCTAACATCTCCCTGGTGGTGATATAATCAAAGGTAAAGCCTGGGCTCTATTTGCAGCCCTATTTCCTCCCCAACAGAGGAGCTGGCCAGAGAAAATGAAGACAACCTGCAAAGGGATCAGTTTTAAGAGAATGGAAAAGAGAGGAGAGTTCTGGTCATTTTCAAGTCCTTGCTTTCAAGTTGTCCTTGGAGCTGGGCTATGTTTTTCTTTATCCCTGAGATATATGTTACAATTCATTCTACCTTTTACCTAAACTTCTTAAAATGGAAGTGCTTGTAATCTTCAACCAAAAAGTAATGATCAATCAGATTAATTTGGGTCATTCTATTGTTTACATGGAATACAAACACATACTTATCTGTTTCTCTGCATAACTTGAATTATGTCAGTAAATCAGGTTGAGCAAAAAGTGATGCATTCAAATTAGCTGTTGTCAGAGAGCCTTATTCTTTAAGAAGTTTAAGATGTTATTTATTCCCACTCACATTCTGCAGTCAATATTTCAGCCCAAGTCTTATAGTATGTCTTGAATTTTTCATTCTTTTTGAAGCCCTAAGTTTTGTTGTTTACCTTTTTTACTCCTTCACTTTTGTTTGTTGCCTGGTAATGTATCTGCTTGATTCAGCTTAAAGGAGGGAAATGGCTAGTCATCATTCTATATCTGTTTATCTAATTAACAAGTTTTAGGCATCAACAAAGGAAGCCACACTAGGCAAGGGATAACAAATGTGATCAAGATATAGTAACATAGTAGCTCCTTTCAATGAACTTAAAGACTAATAGTTATATAAAGATAAATGCAAAGAAATCATGATGATAGGAATATTTACAATGAACAGTGGGTAGTCACTACACTACAGACAAGAGTGTAGTCAAATTTACTTTAGAACTGGGAATTTTCAGTAAAGGCTTCAAATAAGAGTCAAAATAGAGTGAAGTCTTGAAAGATGAGCATAGATAAGAAGTTGAAGAAAATTATTGTCTTTCTAAATAGTTTTTTTTTTTTTTTTTTTTTTTTTGGTCTGTAGGTTAGGAAAATATTTGGCAAGTTAAGAAATAGCATTGGGTAACTAGGCAGAAGCAAGATCATGGAAGAAGTGGTATGATTTGCCAACAGTTTTGTATTTCTCCATTAGTAACAAATAACTGTTGAATGGTTTCAGCAAGGTCACTCTGATTACAATGTAGCTTCATTAAGTGTATATTATGAAAACCTGAGTAAGGATGCAGCAGTGGAGATAAATGGAGCAAATAAATTTGAGAGACCATAAAGATATAGAATTTCTAATACTAAATAGGCAGACATGTATAGTTGATTAAAATGGCCACAAACTCCACTTGGAGTTTCCTCTTCTTGAATCTAGGCTGGTTTGCGTGAGTAGTTTGACTGAAAAAAGGTAGCAGAAGTGACACTGTACCTTTTTCAAACACAGGCCTCAAGAGATGGGTATCTACCACTGCCCCACCCCTGGAACACCCTCTTGGAAACACTAAGCCATCATTTAAGAAGTCCTAATACTCTAAGATCACCACATGTAAATGTTCCAATACACAATTCCACCTGAGCCCAGCTTTGCAATCATCCACTCTGGGGTACCAGCCAGGTGAACAAAGCCATCCCATACCCTCTAAACAGCCCACTTCACAACTGAATAATACCTTTGTCTATGCTACATAAACATATGTCTTAGTCCATTGGGCTGTTATAATAATAATATCACAAACTAGGTGAATTATAAACAACAAACATTTATTTCTCACGGTTCTAGAGGCTGGAAGTCCAAGATCAAGGCACCAGTATATTTGTGTCTGCTGAGAGCTCACTTCCTAGCCAGTCATCTTTCTGCTATAACCTCACATGATGGAAGGTGAAGGGGGTCCCCAGGACCCTCTAATTCCATTCAAGAGGGCTCTGAGTTCATGAACCACCTCTCAAAGACCCCACTTCCTAATGCCATCACATTGGGCATTAATTTTTAGCATTGGGCATTAATTTTTAGCATATGAATTTGGGGGGGGGGGCACAAACTTAGCCTATAGCAGCAGAAAAAATAATTTATATTCCTGAATCATCACACATACAGCTGAGATATACAATAGAATATTTATTGTTTTAAACTGCCAACATTTGGGGTGGTGTTTTATTCAATAATAGGTAACCAAAACAAGATGTGAGATAAAATAGAAAGAGGAGTTAAGAAAATTTCCAGATTTCTGACTTAGGTGTGTTGGAAATTTTTAATATCTTATTTTTAGGTGTAAAATGGTTAGTGTTATCAAAAAAAGTATTGAAAGTATAGGAGAGACAAAGACACTATGTCAGGGAATAACACATAAACATGAACAGATTTTTAAGATCAAGTGCAGAAGAATGATAAGGATTGGTGAGACCAAATAAAGGAGAGAGTGTTTTTAAAGAAGTTAATGACAGGAATGGGAGATTAGGTGGTGTGGTGGTGGAAGGTTTTCCTTGAAGTAGGGAGTGTTCAGTAGTGAGAATTGCTAAAGTTAAGTCAACTGAGATGTAGATTACAAAGAATTTATTATATTTGTCAGCATTTTACATGACCAAAGCCATTGCATGTTTTGTCTGTTTCCTCTCCCTACACCCACTCAGTCTATGTTTCACTCCTTTGTACTGCTCAATCCTACTTGAATTCAATTTTTATTTCATGTATCCATGGCCCACTCTGCCAATTGTGAAAGAACTGGAATACCCCATGAAGGTCTTTCTTGAATTCCTGACAGCACAGAATTCAGCAACATTTCCTAGACTAAAGTGCAGAATCTCAGAGCAGCACCACTGAAAGGCCAAAGTTGCATCACAGATACTCCTGATTTGGTTACAACCGTATACATGACAAATGAAAGAAACACCATTTCAGGGGATCCAGGTATACAGCTTCCTTGGGTATCGTCTTTCCCAGAATGCCAGGCTTAGGTGCCATTTCTCCTCATATCATATCCTGCTAATTCTGCTTTCCTTTCTCCCTCTTCCCCTCTAGCTTGTAGGTGTTCTGGCCTTGTGAATAAGATTTAGACTTTTGAAATATATGAGGCATAGCCACCTCCCACAATAGTATAAATATGTATATATCTATTAGGTATGTATATGTATATATTACATATTTATAATAATACTATTATTTTCATGATATTTTTTTCAGAATTGTCTAAGAGTAAGTTGCTTATATAATGATACCTTACCTCTAAAAACTTCAGTTTGTATTTCCTAGGATTAGCACTCTTTAAATAACTTATGTAACAGCTTTTGTAAGTCTCCAGACCATGATACCACCAAATACAACACATTTTAATGAAGCAACAATACCACATACAAAAATAATATACCAAATATTTTTGTGAAAAATAGTTTTTACTGACTGAAACAAACACTTATATCTCTATACCGTACCGTATAAACCAAAATAATTGCTCTGTTGTTTAAAATAGATTAATAAAAAATATTTGATCTAAAAAAGCTTCCTCCTTCAATTTTAACACCGGCAGAACATTGAATAGTCACAATAAGAAGCTACAAATTCAAAACGAAGTTGTGAGAAAGGTGTTTAATAGAATGAAACAATTTTGTACAGCATTGCAAGCAACATTTATTAATGAAACATATTAGAATATTTGCAGTGCAATTTATAAATGTAAATGTGCAGCATATGCTAGTCAAAAATGTGTAACAGCTGTGGCTTTGTGAAATGAGTTGGCACCTTCCATAGTATAAAATATAGAAAAATACAGATGACTGATTTGAATCAACGTGGTTTCCCATAGCATGTCACTGTGGGAATCGTAATGATCTTCTACCCGGATTGTTTGTCTGACTCCCATTTTCTGTTCTGTGATGTATGAATGTGAATTATGTTGAAGATAATTTGAGACTAATTACTAGCCATGTCAATGGCAATTCACCTTCAACGATCAACCATATTTTTTCTTTTAAGAAACCTTTTCTTGGCTAATGACAAAGAAAGTAAGCTTTCAGACTGTTTTCTGGTTTCTGTGTTCCCAAGAGTGTTTTTCTTCCCCTTGAAACACCAAGAATCATTTAATTATAAACAAAAATTTAGATTTTATTTGTATTTAGAATAGATGCTGAGGATGAAAGCAGAAGGTTACTGTGGCAAAGGTGTACAAGGCAAGAACTCAGCCCTAACCATTATTTATTTTATTAGATGAACTTAAAGCAGTGCAGAGGCAAGTGTAGTGAGTGCTAGATAAATATTCACTATTGTGTCATCTTGCTTTTTCTTATATCATATTTCAGCCATCTTGAAGAGCAACATGCATGATAACCTCATAAGTGCAAACTGTATAATGTATTGATTAATTTACAGCGGATGCAAGATTTTGATAATTCTCATTATGAGATAATTGATATCTATACTGTATACACACTTTGTAGGTTTAACAATGTTTTCATTTAAAATAATCTCCTTAAATTTTAATGTTCATTTGATTATTGATTCCCAAGACACAATATAGTACTAAACATGTATAACGATTAAAAATGGGACTAAACTTCCTTCAGGAGAGCAACTTTCTTTTGGTATATTTTGAATATCTGATTAGATTACCTGGAGACAAAATGTGGTTCAGATAAAGATATTTATTTTAATAAAATAGGGACCCTATGTATACCACAAAATATGGTATGTTAGAATCTTTTATGAAATAGCATTAGGCTCATGGAAAGCCACTGGTACCTAAAAAATTGGGTTTAATAACTAGAAAAATCAACATCTTTTATGACAGATGTTCACTAAACTTTTTGTGGTAATCATCTCATGTTGTATGTAAGTCAGATCATTATGCTGTACACCTTAAACTTATACAGAGCTGTATTTCAATTATATTTCAATAAAAATGAAAGGAAAAAATATATATAAAGAAAAATAAAAACTTAAACTCAAATATTTTAAAAGAAAAAAATTAGCAACTTATTCTATAGTCATTGACTGTTGCCATGAGTTTAGTGAAGAAAAAATACAGATAGAATAATTAAAGTATATATACAATGAAACTTGACCTTTATGGAATACAAATATTTGATATATAGCTCATCAGTAAAACATGAGAATATTCTTGGATAGAAAAATTATAGGCTGGAACCCAAAGGCCAGAGTCCCATGTAAACTGATAAATTAAAGATGCTGCATAATTTTTTGTTTTTGTCTTTTTATCAAATACAATACTTAAATATGCTTTCCCTGTGGCATGTTAAAGTGTAAGAAAAAAAAAAAACAGCAATTATTCTATACACCTATTTTTTCAAAGGTGCAGCTTTCTATTATTTTTGCAACAAAGCATGGAATCTATCTAAAACGACCATGGTCTTGTCAAAAATATTTAAGAAGCAAATTTGAATGGGTTGTCAATGTACAAAGTTGGAATATTTTAAAAATTCTTAAAAATAAATGCAGTGTATTGAAACATATCAAATACTTTTAAATCCATGAGCTTATTATTGATATTAAAAAGCAACAACAACAAAAACCTGATTGATCACCTTTGGAAGAAAATAGATAACAAACTCATTACTTTGAAAATTACTACCAAAAAAAAAAGGAGGAGAAAGAGGAAAGTGGGGCACAGGGGGACGAGAACAGACATTTTCTAGATTTTTGTACAAGAACACTTCTTTAAATTAGCTTAAAAAAACTGATAATAAAAGTGATGAATATACCACCTATGAATTAGTTTTTCTACCAACCAAATGGACGAAATCTGATCAGGCCTCTAGACCTAACTATTAATTTACAAGAAATAAAGAAGCAGAAAAATGTTTTAAATGACATCATGGGGATACAACTGGCAAAATCTAGAGTATGGGAAACAGGGCAAATATTCTGGGTTTTTTTTTAAGCACAATAATAACAGCTTTTAAAAGCAAGGGCCAAAGAGAGATGAGTAAGATTTAAAGGGAGATACCAACAAATAAGCAAATCACAAAATATAAAAGTTATTTGTGTCCTGAATAAAACCCTATTTAAGAATTATAAGACAATTGATACAATGTGAATACTACATAGATATTTGAGGATATTAAAGAATCATTACAAATTTTTAGGGGTAAAATGGTATTTGAATATGTTTTCAAAAAACTTTAAAGTTGTTATCCTTAAGTTATATAATGAAATGTTTACAGATAAAATGATAGGTTATCTGCAATTTAATTCAACATTATTTTGAGGAAGTCAGTGGGGTGATAGATCAAAATGAAGTTGGTTGGGAAATTGATCATTGTTGTACCTTGATGATGGGTACATGTAGATTCATCATATTATAATAATTTTTCTCATTATTCTTGTATAGCTTGGAAATTGTCTATAATAAAATTCTAAGAAATAAGGAGAACACTTGGATCCTTAGATAGAGAGGAGTCTGAGGAAATGTGATCTGTGGAGAATTAAACTACTTCTGCCATGTGAGCATTTGTAGACTCAGGATGCTGGAGCCTCAGATCAGGCCAGGAGACCAGGCCTCAGGTTACGAGTGAAGAACTAGAAATGAGAACCCCACATAAACTGTAACCCTCAATAACAAGATGAACTGGAAAAAGTGTACATCTACTAGAAAAAGAAATGGCAACAAGGAAATTAAATTCCTCTGTTTTGCTCTAAGTGGGGATAGATGGACAATCTAAAAGACACCAAAAGTGAAGCTAACAGACAAACCCAGATGGTATCATATTCTACAGGATAACTTTCACTAGTCAGTGGATTAAAAAAAAATCTACTGGGATAACTATTACATATTAAACTTTAAGAGGGAAGACAAACCGTTAGGTTTGTCAGAATTGTTAGGTTGGGTTTGTACAAATCAAACATAAAAATAAATTATTAAAATAATTGGGGAAATATGATTATAGGTTGTGAATTAGATGACACTAAGGAATTATTTTTAACTTTTAAGTACGCTAATAGCACTTGTCTTTGTAAGAAAATGTTCGTACTTTTAGAGATGCATATTGAAGTAGGTAGTGCTGAAACATTATAACATTTGAAGTATGCTTTACAGATGTGTTACTTAAAGTGTGGTCCCTAGACCAGCAGCATTAGACTCACCTGAGACTTATGAGAAATGTAGAATCTCAGTCACCACCACAGACCTATTGAATCAGAATTCACATTCTAAGAAGATTCCCAAGCGATTTTTATAGACATTAAAATTTTATAAACTTTGATCATAAAAACTGCAACAAAGAAAAAAAAGAGGAAGATAAATGAAGACAAGGTGGCAGAATTTTCGTTGTGTTAAATTTGTCAAGGACACACAAGATTAATCGTACCATTATTCTTACTCTTGTATGCTTTGGATATTTTCATTATTAAATCTAAAAATATAAAAAGAGATAGCACAAAATTCAAAGTCCAACAGACTAATTTGCATAATTTCTTCTATAACTATTCCTGCTCTGTCTCTAAAACTGTATAATTTTAAAACTCAGTTCTACTATGTTGATGTTAAGTAGAGATGTTGCTACTACTTAAACTACAGGGTGTACTGGAAGGCACAAAATTCTGATAAATAAGGTTAATTTTCCCTGAAACTCATGATAAACTAGAAAATTCTGTCATGAAATTACTAAAATGTTCAGCATTAAATTATGAACACAAGTTCTGGTTTATGATAATGTAATTATATTAAAGCAGAACTATAAAAATGGACTATTTTTATTATAATTCTTGGCAAGAATCAATATTAAATTATACTGTATTTGGTGATTATAGGATCAAAGTTGTAGTAATCAGAAAACAGGAAGAGCTAACATTAAATTATATGATTCTTAAAATGGTCAGAAAGTAATAATCAAATCGTACTTTTGTGTATAGAGATAACTGTGAAGGAAATTATTTTCTGTATTATACCAGAGTAGAAAAAAACATTGCACATGTAAGTTTGAAAAGCTGTAGAGATGTAACACAAAGTTAAATTGAAAGCCAAGAAAATGACAATTTCCATGCATATAGCATATAAAAATTACATTTTGAAGCAACAGGGCTATAAAATAACTACAGCATCTTCAGCCAATTCATGTGCAAACTAGTATGACCAACATCATTCTTATGCCTATTCAAATCCACAACAAAATTAGAGAAAAAAACAGAAGACAAAATCATTTTGCATTGTACTTTTGTAAATGCACTTTCTGGGTAATATTCTAAACTTATTTTCATGTTTCTTTGTGTTTTAAAGTACTATTTTGTTCAGTAATTTTTTTTTTAAATTATAAAGGTAAAGTCAATATTTCCCCAGGAAGATTTCTACCTTTCTTTCCAAGGAACATAATGGACATATTTACAGAAAGCTATCACTAAACTCTATATGCATGGAATTAATAGATCAAATCAGACCCAAGAGTATTAATCAAATTTAGATCGGTGTTTGTTTTTATTTTTTACTGTAAGGACACCTCACACTTTATTAAAACTCAAGGAGCTTTAGTTTGTGTGGGTTATATTTATCAGTATTTTGTATATTGTAAGTTAAAAGAGTAATTTTTAAAAATTGATTTTAAAATAACAATAAGAAGCCCATTACATATGAGTCTAAACATATTTTTAAGAATAATAGCTGTATTTCCAAGAAGAAAAATATCAAGGAGAAAAGTGGCATTATTTTACATTTCTATAAATATCTTTAATATCTGGCTCAGTAGAAGATAGCGGGATTCTCATATCTATTTCTATATCCAATCCATGTGATATTACAAGGCATTCTCCAAAGTGGTTATGCCAGTTGTTCTGCATCTTCAGCACTGCATAATTTCCATATTTTTCTGGTTACTGGTTCTAGGTGATTTGCAGTGGTAATTCATTATAATTTAAATTGGCATTTCTATAATGAGTAATGGATTGAGCACCCATTTTGTATGTTTAAATAAGCATTTGTGTATCCACTTTGGGAAATGTCTGTTGAAGTCTTTGCTGATTTTTCTGTTAGGTTGTCTATCTTTTCCTTACAAGTTTGCAGGAGTACTTTGCATATTTCTTTATCAGATATATGTTGTTGGAATAACTTCTACCACTCTGTTCATTCTCACTTAATGGACATTAGATGAATAGCAGTTAATTCTAATGTAGATCAATTTATTGATTTTTTTCATATTTAGCACATATGTCTATTTTTAGAAATTTTTGCTTCCTTGAAAGTCATGAAGCTGTCTCTGGTGGTCTACTAAGAGCACCTCATTGTTTAAATTCTTATTTAAATATGTGATCTATATAGAATTTGCTTTTGTGTGTGGAGTGAGAAAGGGATTTGATACATTTGTTTTCCATGTGGAAAACCACTAAGACAGCCCCATTTATTGAAATAACCATTCTTTTCCCACCATATTTTAAAGTTACTTTTTTCATAAAATATGTTCATATATGTGTTACGTCCATTTCTGGACTCTATTTTCTCTTCCATTGGTTGTTGTATCTCTTTGCACCAGTATCAGGCTCCATTAATTACTGTAGCTATATAATGAAACTTGATATCAGGTAGTGTAAGTCTCCAACTTTTTTCTTCTCTTTCCAGATTGTCTTAGCTATTCTTGCCCATTTGCATTTCTGTATATTTTTTTAAACATTTATTGTGGTAAAATACACATAACAAAATTTATCATCTTAACCATTTTTAAGTTTACAGCTTAGTGCTATTAAGCACATTCATATTGATCCAATCATCACTGCCAACCATCTCCAGAACTCCTTTCGTCTAACAAAACTGAAACTCTATACCCAGAAACAATAACTCTTTATTCTCTCCTCCTCCAAGACCTTGGCAAAAACTATTCCACTTTCTGTGTTATGATTTTGACTACTCTAAGTAATTCACATAAGTGGAATCCTACAATATTTTTCTTTTTGTGACAGGCTTATTTCACTTAGCATAAAGTTCTCAAGGTTCATCCATGTTTTACCACATGCCAGAATGTCCTTCCTTTTTAAGCCTGATTAATATTCCATTGTATGTACATGCCACATTTTGCTCACCATTTATCTGTCAGTGGACACTTGGGTTGCTTAAACATTTTAGCTATTGTGAATAACGTTGCTATGAACATGGATGTACAGATATCTCTTTGAGAACCTGCTTTCAATTCTTTGGCTTATACACCCAGGAGTATAATTGCTGGATTATGTGATACTTCTGGATTTGATTTTTTTTTTTTGAGGAATCACCATACTGTTTTCCACTAAGCTGTATATTTTATATTCCCACCAACAGTACACAAGGATTTCAGTTTCTCCATATCCTCACTAACCCTTGTTATTTTCTGTTTAGTTGTTGTTAATAGTAATCATCCTAATGAGTACTAGTTGGTGCTGGGTACATTTGCTTTGCATTCCCAAATGATTAGAGATGTTGAGCATCTTTTCATGTGCTCTTGACCCTTCATCTATCGTCTTTGGAGAAATGTCTATTTAAGACAAGTCATCCTCTTTTTTTTGAACTGGGTCATTTGTTTTGCTGTTGGCTCCCACAAACTGCATGCAAGTTGCTCCTGGAATACATGCACAGATGCTTGCCACAGGGCTCAGAGATGGGAGACGGGTACTCATTGCTGAGCAAAGGGCTTAAATTGACCAAAATTAACTGTAATTTACCATCCAAGGTAAATTTTTTCCCCTGGAATTTGCCAGCCTTCAGTCTATTCTAGAGTTCCAAAATAGTTACATTAGATGGATTCTGCCACTGAATCTGCTACTATGTGGGGGAGATAGACTCCTGGTGCCTCCCAAGTGTAAGTTTGTTTGTTTGCAAATACTGTTTCTATCTTTTGTAGATGATCAATGTTATTCTTTCTTTAAAGGTTTTATATTATTGATGGGTCTGTAATTTCCCTTTCTTTTATTCTTGTCAGGCTTTAGAATCAATAATTTTCTTGCCTCTTATAAAGACTTTAGAACTGTTCCTAATTTTTCCATTCTTTGGAACTGTTTGTAAAATATTTGTAAATATTTAGAATAATTCACAAGTAAAGCCACCCAGGCTTGGGATATTCATTGTGAGAACAGTTTTACTAATGAGTTCAATGACTTTAGTAAATTTCTGCTTATCCGATTTTCTATTTCATCTTGAGTCAGCTTTCTTAAGTTGTGTCTTTTTTTTTGACAATTTTGTTCATTTCATTCAAGATGTCAAAATTAATGCCTCAAAAATTGTTCATAATAACTACTTGTTATGTTTTGATATTCATAACATCTGTATTGATGTACTCTTTTTTATTCCCTATATCGGTAACTTAAATTTATGTTCTCTCCCTTCCCTTCCCTTCCCTTCCCTTCTCTTTCTCTCCCACTCCTCCAGCTATTTCAGACTGAAACTAACTTACATTCAATCTTCAGCAGCTCTTGCTTTTGTCTTAACCACTTCAGTTGCAGCTGGCAGGATCCTCTTCCCCCCATGCTTTCTCAAAAGTAAACCAGCCTTATCTCTCATTTTTCCTTGCAGATTCTTGTCCCTCCTTGATACGTATACTACTTGGTTGCCTTGAAGTTTCAACTCTCTGAAGGGTTAAAGGAGAGTTGCTATTTTGTATTTTTTCTGACTTTTTCTCATTGTCATTCCGGGACAACATTTTTGAAACTTTCTATTTCCTAACTAAGCAGAAAGACAACTCTAATAGTGTATATTATTAATTTTTATTTTTTGAAAATTATTTTGAGAAGAATTGAAGACCCCATTGGGAAAGATTAAATGGAATTTGAGACTCATCAATCTAGGAAAATACAGCTGTAAAAATTTTATGTACTCATATAACTTTTCTCCCTTACTTCTAAATATTTTCAATCCAAAAGGCATACTAAAAATATGTTTTTCTTTACTTAAGTTATTTCATTGCCTTTCTACATATTTCTAGTTAAATAATATATGTCACAAATAATATATGTGACAAAGAGTCAGATGATTTACAAACCAATAGATCAATCATGTTTTAACAGTACATTAATTTATTCAAGAAAAAATAATTTATGCCTGTGTTTTTTTATGTGTGGCAATGTTCTAGACCCTAGAGACAGACAAGGTGCCTAGTTTTACAGAGTATCTATTCTTGCTTTGGGAGTTAGAAAGCAAAAAAATATACAAATGGAAGAGCAAGATAATTTCAAGCAAAAGTAAGCACTAACCAAAACAAACAAACAAACAAACAAAAAACACTACTCAGTGACATAATGAAGATGAATGGAGTAAGGACATTCTAATTTGGATGTAGTAAGTGGTAACAGAGTATCTTATTAAAAGTTTCTTTTTTAGCAGAAACCTGAATGATCTGAAGGAACCATCTGAAATATTAAAAAAAAAAAATCTGTGGAAGAGCTGAGAAACACAGAAAGGCAGTCAGATTGGCTGGAAAGCGATGATTTTGATACTATCTTTGGTCCATATTACAAACTGTTATTCAAGTGGGCTATTATAGCGGATTACTTTCCTATTGTAAAACTTTACCAAGTGGCAGCCTTATATGGGTGAAAAAAAAGGATTATATAGGAAGAGGAAACCTTGTGTTCAGTAACATTACAGTTGAGAGCATTCACATCAGTTGGAATGTCTGGATCTCATCACTGTTTTTTAGGATGCAATTTCTTTGCAGTAAGACAGTGGTGACAATGTAATTAAAGGATGAACAATGTCTGGGCTCATGCATACCTGTCCAATGTCCCCAGTTGTCTTAAATTTTAAAAGCTTAATTTGATGTTGGTTTCCAGGTGATCACAATGTTAGACAGAACATGCACAACTTACACCCTCTTCAAGAGTTTAATGAAAACCAGTACAATTCTTTCCTGAATCTTCTTTAAAAGACCAAAAGACTTATCACTTCAACAGCCCAGTTAGAGAACTATACCAGATGGAATCCACCTTCATATTTTCTTTGCAAGAGTATAGGAAGTGATGGTGGAAATGCCATTTTCTTCCTTTGGGGGAAAAATATCAATAATACTTACTTAAAATTTTATATTTCAATGACATTTTTAAATGAATATGCAATTAATCATAAACTATTTCTATAACATTTATTTATAAAACCCTAAATAATAACTTATTTTAATAATGTACATATTTGTCTGATTGTTCACTAGTGATATACTGCTCAGTGTAAGGTGAGAACCACAGATATTATCTTCTGGAACAAACCCTTTAAGCCCTAACAGATTCAGTTTAATATTTCCTCTCTAATAAATGAGGAATAAAATAATTTACAATAAATTAATTATTTCTTCTTCTGAAGGTACTAATACCATAAATTCAGTCAGAAGATGGATCAAGTTTTTAGTACATTTCTCTCATTTCACATTTTTTAAATAAATGAGACTATATTTTGTCTAATGACTACCAGAACAACTATCTGGAAACTGTGACTTCATTATATGTAAGACAGTATTTTAGGAGATATAGATGTATATTTAGATGGAGATATAAATACATAGCATATATATATACACAATATTTAATAAGGCACAGGAAATGTGGGATAGCTCCAGAGTGGTACACCCTATGTTCTGAGCTGCTCTGAAATGCAGTTACTTAATGGGAGTTCTCTCGGCACAAAGGGCATTATTTTCTGTAATGAGATTAGAAGAAAGGATTTGCTAATAATTGCTTCTATAGCAACGAAAAATCTTGGAATCCCACCTTTCAGCTTTTTGAAAATCTTAAAGGGGATGTTGTCAGTAACAAAAAAATTGAAGACTGATAATGTATTTAAATTAATCATTCTTTAAATTCATCTGCCCATTTGCCTTTTAAATTGATTCATGCTTCTCAGAAAATAAAATATGCTAATCTGTATATCATTTTTTTCTACTGTGTAGAGCAACTATATCTAAAAACAAAAATAATATAATTTTACTTTCCTTTACTATATTCCTCCACAACTTGTGTTGTACTTTCATATTTTCTTTTCATTCTGCCAGTGATATATATATACATATATGTATATATACACATAATATTTAGATTTTAGATATTTGCATTATGCAGGACAATCCATAAGATGGATAGATGCTTAATTTTAATACCATTGAATACAATTTTCATAATTTTATACTTTAATTATTTTTGGAAGCACAAACCAGAAAGGGTAAAGCAAATTTGAAATGAAAAAGGATGACCAAGCTGGCATTTTTCATTTCAGACTTTATATTTGGACTACTCAATGGGACAGATTATATTATAATAACAAAATTTTGCTTTTGCATGGAGGCCAATCTTTGCTTCTGCATTGCCTCCTCTCTTTTAATCTCATTCAGTTTATTTTTCATCTCAGAAACTATATTTTTCATCTCTAGGAACTCAATTTGGGTTATTTTTATATCCTTTACATGTCTATTTAAGATGATGCTTTCCTTTAACATTTTTGAACCTATGAAAATTAGTTATAATAACTGTTTGAATGTCTTTGTTTACTGATTGTACCATTTTTCAGTCTGTTTTCATTAATTAATTTTTCTCCTTGTTATGGGTTATATTTTCCTTCATCTTTGTGTCCCTGGTAATTGTAGATTGCATGTCAGATATTGTGAATTTTACTTTACTGGTTGCAGGGCGTTTTTGTATTATTTTTTAAGATTTGTAACTTTGTTCTAAGAGGTAGTTAAGAAATAGTTTGATCATTTTGAGGCTTCCTTGTAAGCCTTATTAGGCTGCAACTGAAACAATTTAGTCTAGGGCTAATTTGGTCCCACTACTAAGTTTATACCCATTGAATACTCTGTGTATTGAATACTCTAGTTGATGCTGCATGTATTAAATTATATCAAAACATATGTGTATAATCTTAAAGCAATAAATGCAACACATAAAAAAATTTTAAAAATTAGCTTTTATTAAATAAAACAAAAATGTTTTCTTCTAGTAATTGTAGTATTTTAATGTATTTAAATACTGCATCCCTATGAAATTCATTTTGTTAATAAACATGAAAAGAGAATCCACCTTTATTTTTTACAGGTGACCAGGGACTTGTTCAATCACCAACATTTAACTGTATTACACAAAACATTATGCCACTGGTTTTTATGGGTTGTCATTATAATTAACAGCTTTATACAACTGTTGTGCTGTTTGTTGTTCAATGTCTAAAATTATTGTTTAATATATATATTTTTTTACTTTTAGCAGTTTAAGCCAGGAGAGTAAATCCAGTTCCTATTACTCCATCCTGTCCAGAAGCACAGGTCTTAAGTGAAATTTAATACCAAAGAAACAGTTCCAAATTTTACAACGGATCTATCACTGGTTGTTAGCATATCTTCCCACACCCAAGACACCAAGATAACTTCTACTCGCTGTTAAAGCTTTATGATGAGCAAAACTTCCACCACTGTGCTTCCTTAGCATGTGAGTATATTTTTAATTTACTGGTTATATATATTCTCTAATTATCCATTATTTTGTCCTTCTTTTTGATTAGATATTGATATCCACATTTTTTTTCCTAATAGTTCACAGGAATTTCTCTCATTAACAACACCAATAGAAATAACAATAAAAATCACCTTGGGGGACCAAATTTATATCACATTACCAAATTTTTATTTTGCTCCCATAAAACTTCTGCAAAATACTACCACTATCTATCATCAGTATCATTAGAACAAAAACAAGGCATTCTAATCTCAAAAGCAAAATATTTTATTTAACTTAATAAATTTCACATTATAAAAATTTTCTCATAGCATCATCCTTAATTTCCTCAGTATTCACTAATATTGGGGGATTTTTCATTCGGTTATTTGAGACTAAGGATGATTTTATTCATCTCTACAGCCTGGTACATATATGTACAATGTTTGTCAAAAGGTGGATATTCAAAAAAATTCTTGACTAAATTATGGTAATTCATGTGATCAGTTCTGCAGTTCTTAAAACTTTAAATTACTTGTTAATTCTAAGAGAAAGACAGATAATTTTTAGAAGGATTTCCAAACCATGCTAAAGTGTCAGCCTTCACGTCCTTGTCTGAGGGAAACAGGATAGAAATAGATGGTTTTAAAGTTCTCTAAGTTTCTATGTCCTTTATACATCCACAATTTTAATCCTTATCATTTTCAAGATATGCTAAATTATTTGAGGTGATCCATTCTCTTACTAAAGTTACATATATTATGTCACATACTGAGCATATTAACAAATAACTTACTGATAAATGACAATGCCCATAACATCAGGTTAATCTGATTTCCATGAAATGAGCTATAACTTCAAGAATATTAATTCATCTAATAAGGGTGATGATTTACATAATGTTGCCTAAAATATTTCTCTTGATTATTTAAGAGAGTTTTCCTAGGGGAAGATAGCTGGGAAGTCAATTAAAAAATAATAATAATAAAATACACCATGATTAATTTAATTCCAGTCTAAAGGACTCCATATATAATGTATTTGAGAAAACCAAGTCACTATTATAGATTCAGATAAATGGCTGTATATATGAGATATTTTTAATGTAACCCAAATTATAAGAAATAGTTTTTTGGTATAGAAGCAACCATTCTTTTACTTAAAGGAAAATATAAATCTGAGTTCATTGAAAATTTGCCTCATTGCCCTCTGTTAGTTTGTGCCTGCCCCATCCATAGGGGCCCAGTTAAGAACTATCCTATCATCCATACATCAGAAGAGAATACCTGTGTTCTATGTTGATAGTCAGTCTAAACAAATATTTATACAGTTGAGATCAGAGATATAAAATGTCAGTTCCAAATCCACCCATGATGGCACATATACCAGACAGATGACAAAGGTTATAAAGGCCTATGAAATACTTGAATCATATTTTGCAACCCTTGAAAGAATTCAAGTCGGAGATTAGCAGAAACCAGGCTCAGTTCTGCCCATAATCCCTTTTATCTGTCTTCTAGCCAACAAAATGAAAACCTGAAGCCAAGCTGACAAATAGAGTGTGAAGGGCCTTCTACTGCATTTAAGAAAAAACTGAGACTTGTTATAGGTAGAAATTATCTTTTCTATTACTATTATTGTTGTTGTTGTTGTTATTCATAGAAATAATGAAAAAAAAAAACCCTAAATAACATTATTCTGCTGGATTCTTTACTATATGTAACACAATAAATTAACTCACTTCATATTACCCTGGGCATATAACATGAAAACATGTGCAGAGAATAGAAATCAGTATATGTAAAGACAAATGCCCCTGTGATACAGAAATCTATTATTTTAAGTCCAGACAATTAGATCTATTAAGGTGTAAGAGTGTTTCAGTACAATCCTGCTAAAAGTAAAGCTTAAAAGTAAATTGAAAAAAAAAGGAAAACTGATGCCAGTTAGATACAAAATATAAGATTATTCTATGTATATGGGACAGGATAGAACTCTGAATGAGGTCACATGTAGGAAAAGCAATATTAGTGCCAAATCAAATAATGTCCTTATTGAGCATAGACATTCCAAGAAGGGTGAAGAGTACTGTATATTAGATGTAAGACTCATAATATTCAAGTTAGTTGTAAAAGAAACAGGGTAAATGCTTTCAGTCAATAGGATAGGCTGAACTGATATTGAGAATCCTTTCTTCCAATCTGAACACACAGTTTGTTATACTTGTGTTTTCTTTTATATGTTGCTTTTACATGTAGCAACACATAAAAAGCAAATGAACAAGCAATAAATGAACAAGCTTACAAAAAAGGGGGGGGGGGGAATCCCCAGTCCCAGGATTTAAGGGGAAAAAACAAATTCAACATTAGAGTAGTGAGGAGGAGTTGAAACCAAGAAATTCAAGGGGGCCCTGGAAACAGTAAGCCTTGTTTTTGAGGGCTGGCTTTAAATATGTGTTGTCTTATCAGAAAACAAGTAGATGCTGGAAAACAATAGAATAATATCTTCAAAGTACTGAGGACATATAGCTATCCAAATTAAAATTCTATACCTCATTTAAAAAAACTACTCAAGAACAAGAAGTAAAGAAAGACATTTTCATTCATAGACAAAGAGGAATTACCACATACAAACTGTAACAACAACAAAAAATGACTAAAGCAGCAGCAGCAGCTATTGGAATTGTCTGAAGAGCATTAAAAAATATTCTGATGCCTGAAGCCAATACTTGGAGATTTTCTTTTTTTTTAACCAAAGTGATCTAGGCAGTGTTTCAATAATGGGAGCTTTAAAAACTTCTCACATAATTCTCATGTGTTTTAGGAAAGATTGGAGACCATTGCACAAAGAATGTTCTTCAGTAAGAAAGAAAATAAGCATAAAAAGAAGTAGGAGGGTGCACTGAACAGTAACCAGCAAAGAAATTTGTAATGTTGGAATGAAATTGAATAACGGTTGAGTGTAAAAAATAGTAGCAAACGGGGGTATGTACAAAATAAAACTAAAACACTAGATAATATACTGAAATACTGGAGATCAGATTTAAATTTTGAGGGGTCCATGAACTGCTTAGGAGGAAGATGAAATAATTAGTTTTAGACTTTTTAAAGTTAGAAATATATGTCGAAGTTTTCAAAAACCACTAAAAATGAATACTTCATATATGATTCATAAAAAGGTAGACCATAAAAAGAGAATGAAAAATGTGTTTAAATGAGGTTAGTACAGGAAGGGATAAAACATGGAAAGATAAAGGAGAAATAGATCAATAATCACAGTACATTTGATCACAGAGACAATAAAAATAAATTTTAAAATTCCAGTTTATGCTGCTTACAAAAGACATATATAAACTATTTTTAAGATGCAGTGCCATACTTCACTTGAAATAATTCATTATATACGTGATAAATGATTTTCAAGATTACATATTTGGCATGATGACATGTATACAAATTTTTAAAACTCAAAGCAATCATGTATTTTTCATGGATTCATTTGAATATAGTAAAAAATTCAAGCATGGATTCAAAGTATTTATATTAAATTCATGATACCAGTTATCTAAGAAAAGGAAAAATGGGACTGAAATGAGAATAGAGAGGAGAAAAAAGAAGTGTGTGTGTATCTGTGTGTTAGTGTGTGTGTGTGTGTGTGTGTGAACACATGTACAACAGTCAAATATGTGCTTCTTTCACAGCATGATTCACTGTATTCCATCACAATATTAATAAGATTTCATACAATATGAGCATCTCTGCAGAAATTAAAATTGTCACATGCTTATGTGTATTGGGCAATGAGCTCACCTTACTATTTCCATCCTTCTTCAATTAAAATCTAGAAATGTGAATAGGCTGTTAGAATTTAGTTAATGAGCCAATTATCTTTACAGAACATGCTAGTTATGCACAGC
Organism: Balaenoptera musculus; assembly: GCF_009873245.2. Classification (NCBI taxonomy): domain Eukaryota; kingdom Metazoa; phylum Chordata; class Mammalia; order Artiodactyla; family Balaenopteridae; genus Balaenoptera; species Balaenoptera musculus. The sequence goes on along the minus strand of NC_045801.1, from coordinate 58,925,873 downwards.
TTTTCCTTGGCTTAATTATGTTTTAAAATAGCAGGCATTCATTTTACATCTTTAATTGATGGCTATCACACACAATTAGTTTGAAAATTCTTATCAATATGCTTGAAATATATTTGGTTGAATCACTGGAGTACTCTTTTTTGAACTTACCCAAAAGTGTGTGTTTAGCCTTCCTAAACAGAATGGCACACTTCCAAATACAAAGTAGTTGCATTAGAATTATTCCTAATATGAAGACATTCAATATTTGTGGAAACAAATTTTCTCTTGAAAACTTAGCTTCCAGATGGAAGAAAAATAAGGGTAGAAATGTATTTAAAGGCAAATTTGAAGATGAGAAATCAAAATTCAAATTCCCTAGTGAAAGAAAAAGGGTTAGTAATTACAGAGAGAAAGGCAAATACAATGCAAAAATTATTGGAACATATTTTGCTCAATTACAAACAAACTTACATGGTAAGTTGTAGCATCCATTATTGCACCAATTTTTAGCATATTTTAATATTTTCATTTTGAAATGAAAATTTTAAAAAGTTATCTATTGTTTTTTTAGAAAGTATCTAGAGTGGTTGAAGTGAAATAACTTTCAGAAAATGTGTTAAAATGGGGCTACAAAAGACTTAGGAGGACATAAGCTTAGTTCTTATTATTGACAGTTTGCAAATCAGCCATGGGAATACACATTATTTCCAATTAAAAATGAATGATGATTCTATATACATATATATATGCATCTTATCATATTGATTATAAACCAAGTAAAATCTCATGAAATCTAAGTATGGTTGAAAAACTTAAATAAACATATTTTTATGTTTTTCCAAACACTAGAAAATGAAAGCAATTTCTGTTGTTTGTCATTTTCTTTTGGACTCTCTTGGCTTCCTGAAGATGATTCTGTCAAGATATTGGAGAAATATTCATAGGAAGCAACAGAGGCCGTGAGAATAGAGACCTACACTGCTTCTTCATTAGAAAAAATAAAATAAAAATTCCTGTCTATCCATTTCAAATTACACTCAGGGATGCTTATAATATAGAATTTGAAAATTGAATACATACTAGTTGTCAAGTAGTCAGCCCCTTTGATTACTCATGCATTCCATCCTAAGTATGTTGTTCTTAGAATTCAGAGGGGTCCTTTAATCACACCCCCCATCTTGACCACTCACATCTCCAGATTTTCCTACTTCATGGCTTATTGGTGTTTAACTTATTAAACAAATATTTGTTGAACAATTACTATGCATGCTAAGCAATGGGGATCAAAGATGAATGAATATTCATTTGTCTTTAAGGAGACACAGTCTACTGGAGAGAGGCAGAACTGTGAACAGATGACTGCATAAAGAGGCAAAGTCAAGTCTTATTTATTCAGAGGAAGAAGTCCCCGTGATCAAGCAACAAGTAAAATCATTTCATTGTGCAAGACATGGATTTGTGATTGGAAATGCACAAGCATATTTATCTTATTATCCATCGTAGATGATCACCTATTATAATCAGAGAGATTTCTTAATGGCACATCATCTAGAAAAGGACGTCATGCATGAACCTGTCATATTCAGAAAGTAAGGAAGTGGCACAGTGGGAACAATTCAGGAAAGTAAATAAACATGACAGTAGATTTTAAATCTACTTTAATTGTTCTTACTATTATTAATCTATTTGGGCAAGTAGTAGTTTTCATTGATGTTAGCATTTTTTCATCCACAACTTAAAATCAGACATTAAATATTAATATTATAAAAAATATTACTAATTGAATTCATTCACAAATTTATAAAAATAGATCAGCACCAGAGACCTATTTATTGGAAACAAAGTAGGTAGAACAATTAAACTCATTTATAGTTCCTTCTCAACCAAAGTGGACAGAAGTTTTATATGTAGAAGTCAATCCTGGGCCAGAGGCTATTTAATATTTGCATCAAGACTAGGATGATAGAAAAGCATGTGGATTTAGTAATTTACAGTTCTCTTTAGTTGATGAGACTGATTAATACTTTGTCAAGATCAAAATTCAACATGACCATAATATGACCTTGACAAATTGGAGAAGTGGTTTAAAAAATGCAATTTAATAAGTCTAAGGGTCAGATATGGGCTTTAAAGGGATTGGGAAGGAAATGGAAATTATAATAATGTAGGTGATACCATGCTAGTGAGAATGCATTTGTGTGTGTAATATAATATGTAACAAATAATATTGAGTATGACTTGAGTCAAGAATATAGCAATAGCTTTTATTTTTTTCTCTCTCTCACCATGGCATAGTGCTTACTCATTCACAAATATTTCTAATACATTTCATCAAAATTTAGTCATTAAATCCTGTATCCCTGCTGAAAAAATTAAAAGTAATTCTAAGATATATAAATGAAGAGAAGGGTATAAAGGTACAAATAAGTGGGTGAATATTAATGAAATTACTTTGTATTGTGCTTTACAAATAAGATTTATGCATTTATCTTGTTACTAACACATTAATTTATTCATTCATTCATCAATCATTACATATTTATAGAACTTCTACTATGTCCCAGGCACTGCATTAGGTGCTGGTAATACAAGGTGGGGAAAAGCAAGCATTGTCCATATTTCTTAGAGCCTGCAGTCTAAAGAATAATTACTAATTGTAGTAAATATAGACAGGGTACTATGAGCCATGGAACAGGGAGTCTTTCTCATCTGGAAGGATGAGGAAAGGTATCCCTTGTGAAATGTCTTCTTAACTGATGTATGAGGTAGGTAGCCTAAGGGGACAAGGGAGTAAAGGAGTGAGTATTTCTTGCAAAGGGGAAAGCAAATATTAAGAATTTGAGCTTCAAAAAAGGAATGTTTCATGTTGATATTACAGTCTCAACAAATACAATTAAATTTCTGGTTGTTAATACATTGCATAAAAGTGGAGGAGTGGATTTCTGCCAAAATTAGGGCATATAGTTAGGATTAGAAATGTGCTCTGTGATATCAGTGACTTTAACATTGCAGTGAGACTGGGAGAAAAAACGTACAAAGAGGTTATCCTCTGGACCCAATGGCACTGATGTACATCAAGGCTTTTGCTGAAATAGAAAACCTGCTATTGATATTGAGATGCTCTTGAATGAAACAATGACTTCAAACAAGAGTTCCAAACTGAAATTCAGAAAGACCACCAATCTGACATGACTTAAATTTGAACTGCTTCTCAGATAGGCAATTTATACTTTGGGGTAAATGGAAACTGGGCTTGGTTTCACTAATGATATCAATGACATTTTGCTATTAAATTTGGTTTAAAATTTTCATTTTACAAATCCCTAACTTCAAAAACTCTCTAAGGGAAAGTAAGGGGAAAAGGATAGGACTAACTTGTTTAGTTACATTACCTTGAATTTTAAATTTAAATTGAGCTGCGCTATCTCCACCAATGCTTGACTAGAAGCCTGCACAGTGAGTAGTTGTAATGGAGGAGACTGGCTCATTTTAATGGCCACATCTGATGGATCTCAAAGAAATTCAGGTAAAACAACTCTTTGCATAGTCCATAGTCAATTATTTATACTCACATAAAAATGCCAAAGCCTAGAAAACTTTAAATGGTGGATAATCAGCAGCATCCACATTTTTCCTTGAGGTTTTCCAGGATTGTACAAACACATTTAGGCTTTGAAAGACATGTTTTGGATCTTTACTGGAGGTATTCTAAGAAATACCTTCATGTTAAAACAATCTCCAAATATTTTAGGAATAACTAGAATCTCTCTGTAAATAATTCATGCCTTAATTAATTATTATAATTGTTAGAAATTAATACTGAACTATTTCAGAAAAAGATGACATATTAAGAATGTGACACTGCTTCCATGTCATATAAGAGCGTGAGGATATCTCTATTATGAAACTTACTGCATTTTGCTACAACATTTTTGTCCATCTTCTCTTCCAGATTACAAGCTTCTTAAAAAATAGACTGTGCACAGATCTAACTTTCTGGCCTACATTTGCAGCACTGGAGACTACTACTGAAATATTAATTAAAAGGATATTTTAGAAAACATTATAGACAGAACTCTACCATAAAAGAGCATATATTGGGGCTTCCCTGGTGGCGCAGTGGTTGAGAATCTGCCTGCTAATGCAGGGGACACGGGTTCGAGCCCTGGTCTGGGAAGATCCCACATGCCACGGAGCAGCTGGGCCCGTGAGCCACAACTACTGAGCCTGCGCGTCTGGAGCCTGTGCCCCGCAACGGGAGGGGCCGCGATAGTGAAAGGCCCACGCACCGCGATGAAGAGCGGTCCCCGCACCGCGATGAAGAGTGGCCCCGCTTGCCGCAACTAGAGAAAGCCCTCGCACAGAAACGAAGACCCAAAACAGCCAAAAATAAAAATAAATAAATAAATAAAGTAGCTATAAAATTAAAAAAAAAAAAAAAAGAGCATATATAAATATAGCATATTTTCTGAGGTTATTGAATCATCTTAAATATTGGTTAATGCAAATTTCAATCTCTAAGGCACTTCTACAACATACCTGAAAAATGATCGTCATCTTGTACTTAAATGTCCTCACTGACAAAGAAATTGCCAACTCAAAATAAGCTTATTTCATTTTTAGGAAGCTCTAATTGTTAGAAAACTCACTCTTAAAATAAGTTAAAATCTCTATTCCTCAACTTGTATGCATTTTCTTGGTTTTTAAATTAGGGGCAACTTGGTCTTTTTTTGATTTTACAGCTTTTACATAGCTAAAGTTGGCTTTCAGGTCCTTTGACCCTTTACCTACTCTTCATAATTATTTTTATTAAAAGAAATATATTGTGGTATAATATAAAAATATACTAACTTGAATGTACACTTCAATGAATTCTGACAAATGTAAATATTTTGTAACTTCTGTTTCCATCAAGGTAGACAATTTTCCTATTACCCCTCTTTGCAGTTCTCCCTTTCCTCTTTGCAGTCACTCTCTACTCCATATTTGATATAGGCAACTGCTGATATGCTTTCTGTCACCATAGATTCATTTTTCCTTTTCTAGAAAGTCATATAAACAGAAACATAAAGTACATACTCTTGTGTGTCTAGCTTTTTTCTCAACATAATGTTTCTGAGATTCATCCTTGTTGCATTCATCATAATTCTATCCTTCTACTGCTGTATGATATGACATTGTATGGATATACCACAACTGGTTCACCCATATAAATCTTGTTGGATATTTGGGTGGTATCCAGTTTTACCTATTATGAATAATGGTGTTACAAATTTTTTGTGAACAAATTTGTGTGACATAAGACTTCATATCTCTTGGATAAGTATGAACTATTAGGTAATTGCTTGATCATATGTAATTGTATATTTAACTTTAAAGCTTTCATGCTACAAGCCCATTAACAATGTATTCATGTTTCTCTAGGTCCACACCAAAACTTGATACTAACAGTTTTTAAAATTTTAGACATTATAGTGGTATGTAGTGGTATCTCATTATAATTGTAATTTGTACATCTTTGATAGAGCAATCTCTAAATATATATAAATTATATATACTTAATATATATGTTATATACAATATGTAAATATTTAATTAATTTTTTTATTGGAGTATAGTTGATTTACAATGTTGTGTTAGTTTCTGCTGTACAGCAAAGTGAGTCTGTTATACACATACACATACATATATCCACTCTTTTTTAGATTCTATTCCCATATAGTTCATTACAGAGTACTGAATAGAGTTCCCTGTGCTATACAGTAGGTTCTTATTAGTTATCTATTTTATATGTAATAGTGTGTATATACATAAAAAATATAATTAGGCACTTAAAAATAAAAGGAAGATATGCAAATAGCCAATAAGCATATATTCATAGATACATATACTTTAAATTTATATATATAACATATCCATAAATATATTTTTGCTATTTTCTCCCATTGGGTTGTCTTTTTATTTTTGAAGTGTAAAAATTCTTTAATCTGTATATAAGTTCTTTGCCAGATATTGATATTGCAAACACTTTCCAAGTTTGATCTTTCCTGTTGATATTCTTAATTTTGATTTTTATACAGCAGAAATTTTTTTAAAATTTTGATACATACTAAATTGTCAATAATTTATTTTATATTTCATAATTTTTTGTATTATCTAAAAATTGTTTTCTTGTCTTTAGACCATGTGTTTCCCTTTGTTTTCTTCTAGACATGTTATAATTTGGGTATTATGCTTAGATCTATGATTTAATTAGTTATTTTTATGATTATTTCATATAAAGGTCATGGTTATTTTTGTCTGTATAGATATCCAATTGTTCTGTTATTCCTCAAAAGCAGTGCTATCCAACAGAAATATAATATGAAGCACATATAATTTTTTTATCTCATAATAGCCACATTGAAACTGTAAGAATAAAGACATAAAAATAATTTTACCATATAATTTATATAACCTCATATATACAAAATAGTATTATTTCTATAGTATTCTAATAGTATTCTATAGTATTCTAATAGTATTTCTATACTATTATGTATAATAGTATTATACATAATCAATATAAAAAATTAGTGAAATGAAGAGTAAAGTTCAATGAAAAACAAAGTACAGTGGCTATAAAAGGTATACCACAAAGAAAAAGTGTAAATTGTCTGTTAAATCTGAGGGTGAGCAACTAAGAGAGAAGCAAAAAGGCAAAGTTATGTATGAGATGTGGGATCTAAACTACTGGAGGATAACAATGATTTTAGAAAAAGAAAAAGAAAATAGTATAAAATACAGCGATAAACTTTATGAATAGGAGCATATCGACCAGAACACGGGAGGTGGCAATCTACACAGGATTAGACAGCACCTAGAATGATGTCTTTGCTGTCGGGCTTGATATGTTGCAAAGATGTGTGCAAATTCTGCTTCCCTTCTCTTGGGGATCACAGTCCTGAGATGACTGTTGTTAATTTCTACAGACATATGATTAATGTATTTTTCAGTTTTCTAGTTGCTAAAGAAGGGCAGAAGTCTCTTATCCTTAATGGACAGGATCAGATTGTGGCATCCAAGGTTGGGAGTTTCTTTCTGGTACTTTAAAAATGCCATTTTATATTATTTTGGCTTACAAATCTTCTGACAAGTCTGAATAACTCATACCTGTATTTTCACATACATAATGTGTCATTTTTTTCTCTGGTTGCTCCTAAGATTTTCTCTTTATGGCTGTTTTCAACAATTTAATTATGATGGTAGTGGTGTTTCATGAGATTCATTGGTATTTATCTATTGTTAAATAGTTTTCATCAAATTTGACCTTTTTTCTCACCATAGAAGATCTACAGATGACAAGTTAGCATATGAAAAGATATTCAACATTATATGTCATTAAAGAATTGCAAATTAAAATAACAATGAGATACCACTACACATCTATCAGAATGACCAGAATCTAGAACACTTACAACACCAGATGCTGATGAGAATGTGAAGCAACAGGAACTCTTTTTTTACTGAAGTATAATTGATGTACAATATAGTGATTCACAATTTTAAAAGGTTATACTCCATTTACAGTTATAAAATATTGTCTCTATTCCCTGTGCAGTACAATATATCACTGTAGCTTAATTTATACATAATACTTTGTATCTCTTAATCCCCTACTATACTGCCTCCACTTTTCCCTCTCCCCACTGACAATCACTAGTTTGTTCTCTATATCTGTGAGTCTGCTTCATTTTTGTTATATTCTCTAGTGTGTTGTATTTTTTAGATTCCACATATAAGGGAATTCTTATTCCTTGCTAGTGGTGATACAGAATGGTACGTCACTTTGGAAGACAGTTTGACAGTTTCTTACAAAACTAAACATGCTATTTCCAAATGATCCAGCAATCATGTCTTTGGTGTTTACCCAAATGAATTGAGAACATATGTCCACACAAAAACCTGCACACTGTTTACAACAGCTTAATTGATAATTAGCAAAACTTGGAAACAATCAAGATGCCCTTTGGTAGGTGAGTGGATAAATAAACTGTGGTACATCCAGACTGTGGAATATTATTCAATGCTAATAAGAAATGAACTATCAAGCCATGAAGACACATGGACAAACTTTAAGTGCATCTTACTAAGAGAAAGAAACCAATCTAAAAGGCTACAAACTGTATGATTGCAGCTAAATGACATTCTGGAAAAAGCAGAACTGTGGAGATAATAAAAAAGATTAGTGGTTGCCAAGGGGAGAAAGAAATGGATGAGTAGGCAGAGCACAGAGGATTTTAGGACAGTAAAACTATTCTGTAAGATACTACAATGGAGGATACATATCATTATACATTTGTCAAAATCCATAGAATGTACAACAGCAAGCATGAATGTAAACTATGAACTTTGGGTGATGAAGATGTATCAGGGTAGGTTCATGGATTGTAACAAATGTACCATCTAGTCTGGGATATTAATAGTGGAGGAGGCTGTGGAAACTGGGAGTATACGGGAACTCTCATTCTTTTCACTCAATTTTGCCATGAATATAAAACTTCTCTAAAAAAATAAAGTTTATTATTTTAAAAGTTTGACTTTTTTTTCAAATGCCTGCATGATTTACCTCTTGATATTATCCCATAAGTAAGTGAATCTCAGTTTACTGTGGTTAGACTTTGTTTTCTCTTTATTTCAAAGATTTGGTATAAAAAAGGAAATGTAAAAATGTAAAATATTTTATTAATAATTTTTAGGAATCAATAATTACAATGATGCTTACAGTAGAGTGGCTTATACACCTTTGTATAGTTGCATTTTGAATAGTAACTGTAAAGAAGGAAAATATTTTGTATATGCTTCTTACTCAGTCTTGCTCATTATGAAAACCAGAATGTTGACTAGAATTGTCAGTTGGAAATCCTTATATTTGAAAGGAATTTTTAAAACATAGGACTTGATGGAAAATATAAAAATATCCATTAAGAATAACTTAATGAATATCATAAAAATAACACTATATTCTATATTATAATAACAGCTTTTTCTATGTGACAGGCTATAAACAATATATGTAGCATTTGATGATAATAATTACTAATAATTCACGTAGAAGAACTAGAGCTGCATCCTTGCAATATGCATCATCTCTCTAATAGTCAACTTTTGAATTTTCTCTTCTTTATTCTCTTCCCAGATCCTTTTTTTAGGTTTATTGTTTGTTTCAATGGAAAAGAGAGATGTTTCTACTTTATATGTTTAAAAAAAGTTAAGATCAGAAATGAGAGTTCCCATAAACTGATTTCTAGAGAGTTGGTATTTTCTCCAATAACTTCACAAAGTCTACTAATATTTCTCCATTTACCTAGTTGTTTTTTTTTAACTTAACCTTTTTCTACCTCATTGAAATCTTGCTAACCACTGTTTATTAATATTCTTTCCAGGTGCTTATATTTTCACTATGATCATCCCTGAGCTCTTCTGGGAAAATAGAATTTTGCTGGCCCACACATTTTTTCAGAAAAAGCAGCTTTTAGATTGTTTGCAACCTGTAAATGGAAATATGAATACCCCTCTTCTTATGTGAGAGCTTTAACATTTAAATCATTGTGTGCAATATTTGTGGAGACTGTAACAGTGTAAGGTTATTCTTCCTCCAAATGCTGCCTGATAGATTCTTGAAAAAGCATTGCTGTCAATAAATAACTTCTTATCTTGATATAACTTCAACATTTCTGTTCCCAAATGTGGGAATAATATATAGAAATACTTAAGTTACATCAAGATAAAATGCTGGAGATATATATATATATCTATCTATATATATATAGATAGATATATATATATGTATGCCTGATATTATCATTGTACTATTATATGTATCAATATATCAATATTACATATACCTTATATTATCATTGCATTATTATATGTATCAATATATATCAACATATGTATTATTATATTATCATATATATACCTTATATGATCATATACATACCTTACAATGATAATTCAGTATTATTTAAATAAATTTTTGCCTGTTGAAAGATTTAATCCCATATCCTGTATGTGTGTGTGTTTTTGTGTGGGTGTGTATTGACCAAGAATGCCTCAATGTTCTCCTCAGCTTGATTAAATTTAGACAGGTTTCTTCCTGACTGTATACCCCCAACCTCCCTTTTCTTAGAGCATTTCCTTTAGAAAACTTGCAATTGTTAATTCTTTGTCCCTTTCAGATGTAAATTTTATCCCAGCCTCTGGCTGGTTTTATTCCAGGACTATATTTCTCAAGGACCTGGGTAACAGGGACTCATCAGGAAAGATAGAGCCCCTGTCTCCTACTTTCGGGGGGGGGGGGGGGGGGGGGGGAGGTAGGAGCCTAACTTAGATGGGAGACATGAGCAAACCCTAATCACGTTGACCAATCTCTCCTCTAACGTTCTATGCTACTTTTCCAGTGGCTCATCCCAGTGCTTAAAAATTCTCCCACCTTATGCTTCAGAGGAGTTGAGTTTTCTCTTTCTCTTGTATTGCAATCATCTTGACCTCTATTACAAAAGTTTTGAATAAAGTCTTCCTCATCTACTTAACTCCATCCAGTGCAATTTTTCTTTGACAGCATGTGTGCATGTGTGTGCACGTATGTGTTCATACATTTATACATATATGTATATGCACACGCACACATTTATATACACCTACCATACATACCAGAGTCACTGTAGTACAATTTTGATTTATTTGTATCCTTTGGTTTTCTATAAATTGTTGTACTTATTTTTTCTGGAGAATATTAGAAGTGTTGCAGGAGGAATTTTTCAGTAACACAAAATCAGGAAGAAAACTTTTTTTCACTAATGGTTTAAAAACACAGTTATCAAAGGTCTAAGCAAGTATATGACATTTAAGATTGCCAGTCTGTAACCTTTGATCACATTTGGCCAGACAGAAAGTAGAGTCTTCATTTAGTACCCCAATCTCTGAAGCAACAGAGAAAAAATGAAAAAGCTACTTATATTTAAAATGTATGCTGATGAATTTCTGTGACCTTCAAATGTTTTTACAGTGAAATATATTTTACATAATGATCTAATACACACACACATCCATATATAAACTGACATATGTACATACAGTTGAAAAAAAAGTTTCACAATAGGGAGCTTAATTTTACTTTGAGCAATGAATGCTAATATTTTTCAATTTGATGCTTACTGTGACCAACTTACAATGCTTACCTATATTATATACAATGCACACTGATATTGTTTTCTCAATGGTCACCACTACCAACTATTAATAAACTGATATCCCAACCCATTAAATAGTGGCCTACCTATAATTCTGAAAATCGCAGACTTAGTGGAATTTAGAACTCATTTTTGGTATGGCTATAAAATACTGATAACTATATATATATAGATATATATATATCTATCTATCTATATATATATATATATAGATAGATAGATAGATAGATATATATATAGATATATATATATGCATAGAGCAAGCATTAAAAGATTGCTTTTCCCAGAGGACTGGTTTCATAGTGATTTCCTGGGGCTTTTGCCAGTGATGGTGGTTCTTTAAAAATCCTGCAGATCAGGTGCAGAGTGTACCCTTAAATTAAATGATAAGAGTAGCACGACTTTTAATTTGCTAAAACACTAAAGTAGATTCTTGCAGGCAAAAGATTCATTTACAAAATGGCAGCTGATGAACTCAGAGGGAAACTATGTTGGCTTAAACACAAAAACCACATATGCCTGAGGAATTACTGTTTTCACTAAGTTCTCTCTTCATGTGTTAATTGGAGGGTAGGAAGTGATTCATATATCTTTTATACTTTTTCTTGCCAAATTCCCTTAAGGTGGTTACAGAAATAGGAGAAATGTTTATAGGGGAAGATATGGAAAGTGAAAGCAAAACAGGCTTTGTATAATATAATGTAAAATGCAAAAAAAAAAAGGTTAGAAGATCTCTGTAAACTTAAAGTCATAGGATAATGATAAATAGTGATATCAATGAGACTGATAAGAGGATCTTGATAATGCTTTTTTTTTTTTCAATAGCGATAACCAAAGAAAAAGGAGAAAAAGGAGAAATCACACTGGGATACAAATGGACAATTTGACATAACTACATTCATATTTCAGGAAATAAAGTTATGTTAATATTGATAACTGATTTACATTTGTATGCATTATAGGTAAGGAAAATAATATCAAAAGGCAATAATATCCATTGTGTGGGCAAGAAAATCTTCCATAAAGAATTTTATCATTGAACCGGTTTGCAAGGCAGAAATAAAGACACAGATGTGGAGAACAAACGTATGGACATCAAGGGGGAAAGCGCAGGGGGGTGGGTGTGGGATGAATTGGGAGATTGGGATTGACGTATATACACTAATATGTATAAAATAGATAACTAATAAGAAACTGCTGTATAAAAAATAAATAAATAAAATTCAAAAATTAAAAAAAAAAAAGAATTATAAGCACAGGTCTCTATTATAGAAATATTTGAAAATTCGAAAGGGTTACTAATACCAATAATGAATTTATTGCTTTTCCTGTGACTATATGTTATTTACCATATGTTTAAGGGAAAAAATAGTTCCACCACTTCCATTATAGACACATCATGATAAAAAAATAATGTTATCATTATTATTATGGAAGATCATTTTTAGAGAAGGTCACTCTCTTTTCTTAGCAGCATATTAATGAACTCTTTAGGAAATTGTTAGTAGAGAAGGACTGTGCAATTATTTTGTTAAACCACCCCCACACACACTTTAATCCAGATTTTTTTCTCTCTCTTTTTAGGGAATTGAGGTGCAAGGAGAGGTATATTCTCTCCAGTGACTCTCTGGTTATGAATAATGTTTGCAAATAAAATTAAATTGAGCAAAAAAGGAGAGTCTGCTTAGTTTCTCAAGTAGATTGAGTTTCTGCTTACAGCACAGAGGAATGTAGCAGAAAAAGCAGGAGTTGCAGTAACAGAAAGACCTGACCTCAAATTATACTGTTGCCCATTACTAGCTGCTTGATTGTAATCAGAGTTACTTGTTTCCCAGCCTGTTCAATCAAATGCAAGACAAAGATGAATAATACCTTCCTTAGTGGCTTCAGGTGAGGATTAAGGGAGATTACATGCAAATACTTGGGATAGATATTATTCTCAATAAGTGTAATTCCTTTCTCTGTAAAGAACTAATTCATTATTACTTAATTATCTTACTTTTCACACATCTACAATGTGAAGGTCACCAGGACAGTGGACATGCTCAGACTTTTCTTTATAACTGCTATTATTACTTAAATTTAACACAGGGATTTAGAAGGGTTGCAAAACAAACAGTGGAAAAGGTCTAAAGCAATGCTATTGCTGAACAAATTACAAGTTATGTTCACTGTGCGGGAAGAGACAGAGAGAGAAGATAAATCAAATTATAGGTTTGAAAGAGAGAGACCAGGAACCGTATCTGTCCACCAGCTGTCACTGTCTGAGGTCAACTGTCTGTATCTTCACCCCCACTCCTTGTACAAAATTGCCCCTTAGCCAAAGCTCATCAGATCGGGGTGTGTATTGGGTACTCGATTTGTATGCAACCAATTTCTAGACTGATAAGCCTGGCCAAAGAAGAAGATCTGGGCAATCTTACTTTCTTGGGTCTCTAGAATTGGGCCTCCGAAACCTGAGAGATTGTTACCTACAGATAACATAGGATCCCCCTACCACTATTTGAGTGGCAGTCCCAGACAAAAGAAGAATGTTAAGGTTGGGAGGCTGGTGACAGAGGAAAGGCAGTGGCAGAATCAATCTACTCTTTTTATTGATTGGTTTAAGCTGAAACTTGAATGTGAATTTGTTAAAAAAAAAAAAAAAAAGAAAGAAAGAAAAAGAAAAGAAAGAAAAAGAAGAATGAAAAAAAAAAATTGGTCCTCAGTAAATAAATAAATTAATAGTTCATGTGGGTAGAACACTATTTTTCTTAATGTGTGATTCATAAAGGAAAATATTCTGAATTATGCACACAGTAAAATGTGGTGAGGGTTTTAGAAAAGCCCATACTTTGTGTGGAAATTAAATATAGGCACTGGGAAAGCCCTGACTGTGTACACAAAGACTGCCTGCGTAAGGAACATATGGAACTTATTCCATCTTCTGTAAACTACACAGAACTTTCTTTCTGCTACATCCCTCATGTGGGCAGTCAGTGCAAGAGATGTATGACTGTCACCCTGACTTTCAGCATCTCTCCCAGTGTTTCACTGAAAATTGACAAAGGCGCACAACATATCCATGGGCATGATGCAACTAAATGAACTCCAGGAAATCCAGAGAGAACAGTTTACTAGAAAAGGGCTGCTTAGGCAATGACCACTGATGGAACCCAGTTGAAGTTCTCCATCAGTTCCATCATCAAGAGCCTCCAACATAGGGAACATCACACAGCCTCCACTTCTCATTTGTAGCCCGGGGAGAAGGTTCCCCATGATAGTCACTTCAATAGAATGCTAGTAAAAATGTATGAGGTTTCTGTTTGAAATATTCTTGGCACTCTATATGCAAAAAAGTGACTGCAAATAAAGCTACGTGATCTGGTTAAATAATTCTACTTAGAATTCTTAGTGAAATAATAAACAAATATTCCTGGAAAAATTACCATTAAAAACAAAATTAAGATAAATTTTGAAAAGAATATTGTTGCCTGCAGAGTTAACTGCTTCACAAATATTACCTTTTATTTTCTTTTTAAAGAAAGGAACATAAGTAACTTGGAAGGAATAATGATACAAGATGCAACTTTGATTCCTCAAATTAACATGAAACCAGTAATTACTAAAATGTGGTAGGCTCTCCACCGAGTTCAACCCCACTTCCCACCCACAAATCAGTTCCCTTTTTGATTGACTCAGTAGAAGGGCCAAGAATTGCATAGATAAAATCCCTTTGGGGCAGTGTTAAGGTACATCATTTCAAAAGAACAGCATGTACTTATGCAACCTAAATCCATTCTTATAATAACATTCTGACCACAAAAACATTTTAGTCCACAGACATGTCAATTCAGCATTCTTTACCAAATTCACACAAGCAGTAAAACAAGAAAGGGTACCTAAGTCTGAGTTTATCAAAGACTTAGCCAAATGTTAATAATACTTAAGTAAGTGTAGAGTAGGAACATAACATTGAGATCAAAAACTCTGCAGTCACAATGGGCTAAATTCAGTTTCTGGCCTTCAGATGGATGTGTGACTTTAAACATCTTAATTAACTTCGCTGGGTTTCCTTTCCCTTATCTGTCAATGGCATCAATAATCAGACCATTGTGAGAATTGTACGAGATACGACATGCAGCAGTCACCTGTGCTAGAAATAGTGTTGGGCTACAGCATAGACACCAGCCACACACAGCTATTGCTGGCTATGAAAGTGAACTGAGATATTTGGTGATAAATACACAAGAGATTTTAAAGATGTAATACAAAACACAGGATGTCAAATGTTTCATTATTGTTTTATAGTGATTACATGTTTAAATGCTAAAATTTTGGATATATTGAATTAAAATGTTATTAAAATTACTTTTATGATTTTTTTTAACATGGATACTACACACTGAAAAATTACATAGCTCTTCCTCATTAGAATTCTATTCGACAGTGCCAGCAGAGAACAGAGTAAGTGCTTAATAAAGGGTAAATAAATTAAAACATTATTATTATAAATTTTGACTCGTATTATGTTTTCAAAAGTAAGGCAAAATTAAGCTCTATGGAATAGGAAGGAAAGGCTCATTTGTACTTTTTTTCTTAAATATTTAACACATAAACAGGCAAAGAAGTATGAAAATATTAGTTTAAAAGCTGTCTTCAGCTTGTACAAGTTCACATAAGAGAAAAGCCACAATCCATTTCAAGACAGAACTTTTTTTACCTTTTAGGCAAAAGCTGAAAGCAAAAACATTAATTGGCTCACATGGTTTTGAAAAGCAAATGTTTTCTGTGTAGAGTCTAGTTAAATAGGTTCTGACAAAAGAGTTCATTCACTTTGCAGAGCAGTTTCACAAATACAGCACTTCTTCCCCAGGAGGGTCAGGAGAAGAGGACCGGCAGAGGAGTCAGAGCTGAAGGAAAAGAATCTCTGTGGAGAGAACGATGGGAGAAGACAGCAGTGGGCACTTAAAGAAGATGGGAACAGCAAAAAATCCATCAGGGTAAAGAAGGGTTAACGACTGTTCTTTTTTTAAGAATAGTAATGACCGATATTCAATTTTAAAGTTTCTACCTAATGTGTGTTCTAAAATTCCACTCCAAATCATCATCAGAAATCTGTTTAACAGAAGAGCCTTGTGCTACTGTTGCTTTATGAGATGAAGCAAGGTGAGGGGTCCTGGAGGGTAAAGATGTTTACACGATGCATAGAGATATAGGAAACTAGCCAACGTCAAAGACTGTGAATTCGTCAGAAGCAGGAAATCAGAGTGAGACATGCCAAGAATAAATATAATCTTTTGGAGAACATGTGGTACTAAGTGGTCCACATCATACTAGGAATTAACTCTCAATCTGTTTAATGAGATATTAAAAGAAAATTGACCTGGATTAACGAAAGAGACAGGGCTTCCAGAGAACTAGCAATTAAATTATATTTACTGATGCATTTAGACAAGGAATTTCAGGAATAGAATTAGCTGACATTTGTATATTGAATGCAGATTACAAAACTCTTTCAAAAAGAGTGTCCGGTTTGATCCTTAGAATAGTTAGAGGTGGAAATTATTATTTTCCCCATTTTAAAGATAATGAAACAAACTTAAAGACACTAAATTACAGAGCCAAGTTCACTTATCCATTAAATAGCAGAAACAGGCATCCTGATCTTCAGAAGGTAAATCTCACGTTCTTTTACCTCAGTATATATGTATGATTCTCTTTTATTAGTCCTTGTAATTAAGATCCACTCTTTTCCTCTTGCAGTGTCTTTTTACCCCTCAGTTTGAATCAGTAATACTCACCTTATTAGATGGTGGTGGTGATGATGAAATTGTTGATAATGATCATCATTTCCATCAACATCATCATAATCACCATCATTATCCAAAAAAATTATCAAAAAGCCTGTTTTAAATAGCCAGCAATTTTGAGGTTCTAATACCCCTGTTAAAATAGATATTGATATTCCCAATAACAGAAATATTAAATGTAGGTAGACAATGAGAAACTAATGCAGATTCAAATATTATCATTACATTGTTGAATTTAAAGACATTCATTCAAGCAACAGCTTTGTGCAAATTCTAAGTGTTACGAATTCTCTGTGCTAGGAGAAGTGTTATGTGCCTATCAGAGAGGACAAATAGGAATCTGAAAATGCCTCAAGATACAATCTAGTTGGGGGAAGAGATATGAAAAGTAATTAACATGCAACTGAGCAAACACAAATACAAAAAAGTTGCTAGGAAAGCATAGAGGATCACGGTCATTACTGTCAAGAGGATGAATAAAGGTTATTCTGGGTCATTAGCCCTTATCAATATTTATCTGTGGAATAATGTCTTCTTTCAGAAGAGGGAAGATGTAGCCCCTTTGATATATTTAAGTTAATAGGCAAATGCTGTCCAAGTGTGTAGGTGCTGGCATCTTCCTTCCTTCCTTTCTTTCTTCCTTTTTTTCTTTGTTTTTCTTCCTCTCCTTGAAATAGACAATCATCAACTAATCAAACATCAAGCTTGTCAATTCTGTGTTTACATTTGACATTTTGGGTGGTGATGGCATAGCTGATTTTATTTTATTTTTTGCAGGCTCCATTTATTATTTTATTTTTTGGAATTATCTAAGTGAAAAAATTCATTAAGCTACTTGTAAAGATAAGGAGTAACGAGGAGTTCCCAAATGGAAAACATAAATATATTGGAGTAATTGCTGTTAGGGAGATTATAGAGCAAAGTAAGCAGAGGATTTGGAATCAGAGCTAAATTAAAATTCTGACCTTGCTACTAGGCACACAAATTTTGTCAAATTACTAAACTTCCAGATGCTCAGTTTCCTTCTCAGCAAAAGAGAAGAAAATAGTAATTTTTCAACATGCTATTTGAGACCTAAATAAGACCATGTTTATAAATACCACTTAATATGAACTACAGATCATCCAGTAGATGACATAAAATAGCAACATAACATGAACATTATTCTTATTTATCACAGAACAGGTCATCCAGGTTGATATTCTCCCTGAAGCTACTAAGGATATCAAAACAACATTAAATGTACTTAAGATCATTTAAAATATAGAAATATTCTAATACTTGGAATAAGCACTCTAGAAAAGTATTTCTTTGTTCCTTCTTAATTCCATCATTTTTCTTTATTTGACAGGGAGACATCATCCTATTTCATTGGGGTTTTTACTCAATCAAGTACTGTGTGTGTCTTTTCTCCATGTATGGATAAAAACAGCCCTTCTGCAACATGTGTAATTTGTAAGAATGCAATAAATGCCTCCAAAAAACACAATCTGGACCATCACCACAAAATAAAAGCACTGTAGCTAACTATGCACAGAACCCACTAAACTAAAAGCAGCCCTTGCAAAACAAACCATTCTTTTCTTAAGCAATCAGTGCAAATTGCAAAAGCAACAAACATTTCAGCCACAGATGAAGA
This sequence comes from Balaenoptera musculus, assembly GCF_009873245.2. Classification (NCBI taxonomy): domain Eukaryota; kingdom Metazoa; phylum Chordata; class Mammalia; order Artiodactyla; family Balaenopteridae; genus Balaenoptera; species Balaenoptera musculus. The sequence continues at coordinate 58,907,226 of NC_045801.1, read as the reverse complement.
AGCCACAGACAGTCCGCAAAAGCCTCATATGAAATTGCCACATATTATAGAACTAGAAAAAACCATTTGGTGGTGTAAGTGGTGACTGCACCAGGATACTCTAAGAGATACTTAGAACTCTCAAATGCATGAACACCTATCTGAGTTAACATTTTACTAACACAATAATGCATTCCCATAGGGTGGGGTGTGGAAGCATCCTTATTTAATGTTGAAGTATAACATTGAGAAGTTGTGAATTTTAATAATATGAGGGAAGGCATATTATAAAATAAATGTAAAAGATATTGCCAAGAAATTGACTACAATTATGTATTTAAAATATAGTTGAAAAATATCTGCTCCAGAATCTGATGTGACAATAAATCCAGGGGACTCTAAGCAATGATATGATCAATCTTTTACAATAATACTAGGTGTTAGGGGAATCAAATCCAAATTTTCAGGGAATCATGTAAATATTTCAGACATCCATGCTGAAAAAACATTTGAAGAAATGTGGCTAAAGCCATGAAAAACTGATATTTGAATTTAAAGCAATTTTCTTTTAAAGGTAACAAAATATTATAAGACAGAAATCAATGAGAATGCTCAAATTAGTATAATTTGGTAAATAATACCATATTCATGTAGTGTTAACTTTTTGAAAAATAGCACAAGGTTAAAATCTGAATTCTACACTCAGTTTTTCAATCTTTATTATAAATGGAGTTTTATTGGAATATGAAACACATAGCCTAGTTTTCTTTGGTTCCCATACATTGTCTCCACAGAATTGAGAACTCCTCTTAGAGTCATGTAGTCTCTGTCAAACTCTCACCCTGGCTTCCTGAGGATGTTAGACATATCAAATCAAGTGTCCTTCTTTCCTTTTCAAAGATGAAAAGGGAGAAAGAGACTGAGAGACTTACCTAAGGGTTACCTGAAATTTAGAGACAACAAATAAGGGGTTCAGAGAAAGATATAGACCAAAAATATTACTGACAAACATATTGACAGTGAGATGAATAAAACCACCCATTCAGTATATTCTACTCTTATGCTGAAAACAGAACTTAACTGATCAAGTACTATATTCCAGGTTAAGAGGGTTAAGAGAGACATGGTGTGTGTGCAGGTGCACACACACACACACACCTTTCTTATAGCACACTGGTCTTAAGGTGTCAGGATGATTAGTATTGTCATGCATTTTTCTTCCTCAGATGTGCCCTTTAAAAAGTATTCTCAACTATGGTTGCTGTGGTTTGTGGTGAAATGTTTTCCTTTCTAGGGTAATAAACTACAAACATCTCATAGTATCTTCATAGCATTGAAGGGCATGGCACTTTCTATGTGGTGAATATGTTTTGTTAATATACATCTTATATTTTAGGTAATATTAAGTTGCTTAATAAAAGAATCTAGGCATCAGGATGATGATGACACATACTTAGTCGAATTTTCAGAAAGGCTTGATGAATTCCTATTTAAGGATAACCTTTACCTGGACTAACCAAGATACATTAGACATTAAGTAATGAGAGTTCCAAGAAGTGTTTAATTTTTACCCAGCAGTAGTTTTACAAAGTCCCCATAGTATTTAGTACTAGTAAACTTGGAGACAAGTGGAGGTATTTCTTGTGCACTTGTGTATTACGTGATAGGTAGGGATGAGTAAGTAAAGACAGAAAAGGGATTCCCAACTCTAAACTGGTAACCAGAAGAATCCCAGGCTAGCTTCCTGTATGCCCACATCTCAATCACCTAGTATGATGACTCTTTCTAACAACCAACTCCCTCATAAATGTCTTACTGCCCAGGAGAGAAGTATTTACTCTTATGAACACACACACCCACACACCCACACATACAACACACACCTTACTATCGAATTATAGAGAAGGCAATTGCCATGCATGAAGCCTCAACTTTCCCATTTTCTGAGTTTTTTAGAAGGACAAAGAAAAAGAAAAGGAAGATTTTGTTAGAGGAGACAAAATTCCATAGCCCTCTTGTAAGATGCTTGCTATGTTTGGATAAGCAGTAAAATGACCAGAAAAGAGCTGGGATTAGCAGAGTATTTTATTATACCTAAGAACACAGGCCCAACTTCATCCCAGTTTCTCTAAAAGTTTCCAAATGGACAAAATAACAAGGCGTGACAAGGAACAATAAACATGCTAACATTTTACTACAACCATACCTTCATAACCTGAATATTACCCTGGCACAGCTCTCAGTATTGAAATAGCTCAAGAATGAGGAGAAGGAGGAGGAAACGAAGAGGGTGTGGCAGCCACTGTGAAAGTAAGAATGTCCCAGATTGCATGAACTAAGAAGACTCACAAGGATACACCTTGTCACTGTAATTTTCAGAGCATACTTAACAAATTAAGGAACAAAGCGCCCTAATCACAAACACCCTTTTCAGGCAGAGCACATTCTTACCTGCAGAAGGCAATCTACTTGGGTTTGATGGAGTAATTTGAATTCCGTGAAAAATCCCCAATTTGAAAATGTCATTAGAAAATACTCATTGTTGGACCTGAGAGTTTTATGATAAATGTTTTCTTTTACATAATGCTTAGTGATTACTGACTTACTTTACTTTTAATAGATTTCCTTTGGCGTGTTGTATGTTTATAAGTGAGCAGGTTGATGTTATTCGTTTGTCATTTGGGCCGTTCCTTGTAGAGACTTCAAAGCTATACCAGATCTCCACAATGTGCAGCACACCATTCTAAAATAGTTGCATCAATTTAACAAGTTTTGGTCAATGTTCTATGAGTGATTTGGCTTTGAAGTCTATCATGTATTAATTGTCTGTTTCGGTATTTCTGATTCTCTGTTTCTTTCTTCCTTTTTCTCTTTCTCTCTCTCTCTCCCATGAGGCATGTAAGTGTGAGGGACACATTTCTGGAGTAATTCAACTATTAGATTCAGAAATATCAGTTTGAAAGGGATTGCCAATAACTTCCTTTATAAATGACAATATTCCACAAAAAGAATCCTAAACCAATTAAAAAGACAAGAACGTGAAAGAGAACTTGCAACACAAACCAAAAATAAACTTTAAATAATCATGTAATAGAAAGCAATAAGAAAGGACCAAAAATACAGTAAATTGGACTCAAGAGATAGGTATTTAGAGAAAATGCATAAAAATGATAATAAATGTGTGAACCTGGTTCAGTTTTGCTAGGGATCAAAAAAAAAAATCAGAAACTAAAGCCTAAAGATAATTTTACTTGATTTAGAATGATGGTGATCTCACACATTATATTGATAGAGATATAAATGAATACAATATTTTGGAAGGGAAATTATTATGACTATTTGATGCAACAATTTTAGTTTAGGAATTTATCACGCAGGAATACCCCCATGATGTAAAGAGAGAGATTTTTGAGATGTGTTGCTGCTACAACATTGTTTGTAATAGAAATACATTGGGTAATATAAATGCCCATTAGCAGAGGACTGAGTAGATAAATTATGGCATGTCTACATAGTTCAGGATTAGAAAAAATGAGGTTTATACATATTTTATTATAAGCATAAGCATAAAAATGTCTATTTTCACTTAAGTGAAAACGAGATGCAAAATATTTTGTAGGGAACAGGCCAACTTTTTTATTATAATACTGAAAGCACACATTAAAATATATGCATATACAATTAGAAAGTAATATCTTCATTAAAATATTTAAATGATTTAATTATTTAAATGATGCAAGCCAAGTTTTTAGTGGTGTCATCTCTGGAGAGAGGAATATATATATATATATTCACAATATATACACATATATGCTCATAAGTCATTAACTACCGCTTTTTTGATTCAGGGTTGTACAAAGAAATATTTAATTACGAACCTTGCATATACAGTGTTTTGTATTTTGATGCTCTGGAGAATATAAAAAGAATTTTAAAAAGATGAAAGAGCACCTTTTATCCAAGGTCCTCTTTTTAATTAATTTTTCCTTTAAATAGGAACAGGAATAAAGAAAGTAATTCAAGAAAAAATTAAAACAAAACAAAAACTCATTGAAAGAAGAAATTGTTTCAAGACTTCTAGTTACTTGTGGCCAGATATGGATTCAAATAAGAAGAATTCAAATGAGAAAAGATGATAAAGTGGAAGATGACAAGAACATAAAATGATGTCACATGGAAAAAATAAGACATGGAAGAACAGGAAAAAAGGTAAGTTTAGAAAAATGTTAAATGAAGACATATTTAAATTTGGCATGCTGTACATTTTGTTAAAATTACAAATACAGAGATTATAAACTCTGATGTGACCTGTTGAAGAGATGGAGAATCTATGAACAAAAAACCTGAACAAAAGAAAATGTGTTAACATGCAGATCAGAAATTAAATCAAGTAAAAGAAAGGGAAGAAACTTGGGAAAAGATGTGGAAACAGTGCAAAAGAAGCTTAATTATGGAAGGGAAGAAAACACTGGAAATTTCTAATTGGTAATGCAAAATGAACCCAGTTAAAATTTCCCTTCTGGATTGTTTATAATATTGGCAAATGTTTCACACATACACGTAAGCACACACAAACACATATTGGAAATGGCTCCATCGGTAGATAAAAATTAGGTTAATTAAGCTTTTCAAAATAATTTTATGTCTCTGATTATCTGCCACCCTTTGCTTTCCTTGAAATGTTCCTTCAGGGGAGTAGGGACAGGTCCTTCTGGATCACAGACACTGTAAAAGTAGGGGAGGAAGAAGAAGGTGTGGGAAAAGAGACATATACTGCTTAACCTGTTGTTATAGGGCTGTTTAGATCTGAACCTATTGTCCTATAAGCGTATATATCATCCCTGTCAATTTTCAGATGAAAATATCCAAGCCAACTATAAAATTACATATTTTTCAAAACATCATTTTATGATTTGCATAACGTAGAATTGCAGCTTGGGAAAATTAAAAGGAACAGGGTGGTCACTCAGGAAAACCTAATTATCATGAAGTGGTTATTCAAGTATTTCAATCTGTTTATGGAACTGTATCATTTAAAAATAGACAGTGGTTAAGGTTTTTGATCGTTAAGTATGAAAGAATAATGAAAACGGGGGATATTTAATAGAATTAGTAACACTTGTAGCCTATCAGACTGCTCTCCTAAAGAAATGCAATTTAACAAAATGAGTGTGGTTGGAAACTCGGGCCAGAATAACAACTACTTTCTTCAGATCCACCCAAGGCTTATACAGTGGCCATTCCAATTAGCATAATGGTTCAATGTTCCTTGGGAAGTGAGGTCTTTTGTTTGGGATATTTCCTAATTAAAGAAGCCTGTTTGAAGTGGGATCTAATTTTAACTTTGTAACGCCAAAATATGACTTAAAGAGTCTGTTTTTATTTCAAGATATATTGGCTTTGCATTTACAAGTTGAGATAGCTGTCATTAAATGTCCACAAAACTCATATTTAAGAGAAGAAAATGGAATGTCAGGGTATGAAGTAACTGGCTTAAAACGTCAGTTCTCTGTTCGGGTGAATGTTATTGAGCTGATCATTTGTTCTATTTGCACTCTTCATGTTTATAAATGAAACACAGGTACTAATAGGAATCCCCAAAGTCACCTTAAAATTACATGAAAGTCAAGTAAAGGGAATCAAGAATTTTCTGCCAGTAAATTTTTATTACAAAACTTAACATATATCTGGGAACTTCAAGTGCGAGAGTGGCTTTTGTTGTTTAAAAATTACTGGTATTAAGACCACTTAGATGATTCCAAAGCACTCTGTAAAGTGCTCTTTATAAAAATGTTACTCATAGTCCAACTATTTGTAATCTAAAATTGTTGCCCTGTTTTTTTTGCGTGAGAAAGAGAGAGCTATTTAGCAACTTTCTAAGTGAGAGTCAACAGTAAGTACATGAGGCATCCAGGATAAAAATAAACAAGTTCTCTCATTTCCAGTCCACATTATGAATCACAATGCTCTAGACAATTGTTAAAATACTACAATTTTGACTAAATGTATACACATGAGGGAGGTTCAGGAAATTATTATAATAGACATCATAGAAAATATTTCTTTAAAATATTTATAAAGAAGCAGCATTGTATTTAACATGTTTCTATAGATGCAGCCTGGTAAACAAAGCGCATCTCAATCACAACTGGTTAGTTAGGCAGCCTCTTAGATGACCCCCGTGAGCCCTGCCTTCTGGTATTCATGCCCTTCTGTTATCTCCTCACCTTGAGTGAAAGTTGGACTTTATGACTTGCTACTAGAGAACAGGAGGTGGCAGAGGTGATGGAATGTCATTTCTGCCATCTTGTTCATTGCTCTGTGGAGACATCCTTGTGACAAGAGGGAGGCCTTCAGGCAATGTTCAGAAAGCCTCTGAGACCCTCAGTGTAACAACCCTGGAGGACCTGAATCCAGACAACTATGCTAGACAGTTTGGAAGTGGACTTCCCTCAGGAAAGCCTTTGGATGAGACCTCAGCTTTGACTGACAATCTGATTACAACCTCCTAAGAGACCTTTAGCCAGAGGCGCCCAGCTAACTAAGTCATGCCCAGATACCTGACCTGGAGAAACTGTGAGATAAAAAATATTTGCTGTGTCAAGCTGCTAAATTTGCGGTAGTTTGTAGCACAGCAATTGGTAACTGACACAATGGGTCTCCTTTAGGTCCTTCTCCAGCCTCACTTGGCAAGTAAAAATTAAAGGCTGGAGGATGGAGAAACGAGACATCTTGGTTCAGGGTTATTGTAAAACACACTGAGATGAAACACAATGTTTTCAGGGGAGTTCATAGCACGTGTAAATAAAGGCACAATGAAATCAGATGGACAAGGTCAGATGGTGCTAACCTAGCACGAACAAATGGGGACAGAAACACATTTTACTCCTTCTTCAGACAGAAAGTTCTATATTATACTGCTCTGGAAGGAAGGGTCCCATGACGATGTTATGACATCATTCTGTCCCTAAAAATATTTCTTTCTATTTATAAACGAAAGTGATTTAAATGAGAAAAAGTAATAATCAGAAAGATGTTAAATAGAAAAGTGTTTGATTTTTAATACCAATTACATACAATACTATGCTCTTTTCTTTGTAACAGTGAATCCAAAATTATGTTGTAATAATATTTTAATACAATAATAATTAGCGTTCATTAATCACGTGATAAATACCTTTTAGTTATTAAGTGAGCCGTTAGCATGTCCAGTAATTCTGGGAGAAAAGAATTCTTACCATGCTAAATTTAAAGAAGAGGATATTAAAGTTCAAGGATATTAAGTGATATGCCAAAGTCAACAGCTGGAATCTTGTGGTCCTGGGATCTGAACACAAATTTGTTGTTAGAGTGCCACTCCCTAACCACAACCCTACAGTTTCTCTCTGTAGAGTAGAAACATAATTAGTACCACTTAGACGTCAGCCTTAGTTTTTTACAGATGAACTGCGTGTCACTGTTAAAACTGGCGTTAAGTTATAACTGCTACTCTAGATACTCTAGTGAATACAAGAGTAATACAAAAATGTCTTTAAAAGTCTTCAGTCAACTTTGGGAGGTACAGAATCAGTAAGGGAAATGAAGCCCATGTATTAGCAGTTGGTAAGTCATCATGATTTAATTGACTACCGGAATCTCAAAACTGAAGGCAATCGTGAAGAAAATGGTCTAGTAAGACGAGGTCTCTGGTATAACTGTGGAATTTAAGCTAGCATTTAATAATGGTTATGAGTCTGTTACAATTCAGAAAAGGAAATAAATATCAATATCATTTTCAGGTTCATAGCAGTAGTCATAAGAATATAACCTCTATCTCTCTAATGAAGTAAATCAGGCAGATTTTCCATAAGTGACCAAATCAGATATTGAGTTATAATTTATGGAAGATATTAGAAACTCCAAGATCAATCTTGGGGTTGTTGTTATTCTGGAACAAACAGAAAACAAAATTTATGATAACACTTGAAGAAGAATTTTTTATTAATTAGATCCCCCCAAGAAACTCTGAAAAGCTATCTGAAGAACAATGTTCTTTGGTAAGAATTACACTCTGAGGGTTTGTAGTAAAGTCCTCTGAGTTTGAAGATCGCAGTCCAAATCTAGAAGAGACCCCTTGGAATGACTGCATATCTGAGGGCAGAAAATAAACCAAATTGATCCTGTATGTCAGGACCCTTGAGTTTGGAGTAATATACTTAATTGTTCATGATTTGAGAAACAGCTAAAGTCAAACACAGGCACCTTTGCCATCACTGAAGATACTAGCATGCCTATCTTGGATTGGGTTCTTGGAAACAGACTCAGACACAGAGGTGTATTTGGAAGGTTTGTTGGGAAGCGCTATTGGCAGCTACACTGTTAGGAAATGAGGAAGGGAGGAAGAAGTTGGCTCTCAGTATGGTACGATGGAGGGTTCTGCCAGTCATATGGAGAACTGGATGGCTGTTCAGAATTATCCCAACTTAAGGCAATGGGGCTCTGTGTTCCATCATCAGCCAGACAAAGGGCCTAGCCTTGGGCAATACAGTTCTCTGCTTCCCAGGGTAGTGCCCAGTGAAGAATGCAGCCATGACATCAGCAATCAACTTACCCAGCATCTGGTGAAACGCTGTCACTCCTTGAAGAGGGTATCTGGGCAAAGCCCTACGGGACCTTCTACACACCCTCTGAGGACTGATGGTAAATTCCAGTGAAGGAGATTTTAAAAGGTGGTAAAAGAAGGATCAAAATGGAGGAAAGCTAAGGTGAGAGAGAACTCTGTCTCAGTAGCCCAGCTCCTTAGTTCTGCAGCTTCCCACACAGCATTGTGTAGCCGGGGGCTACAGAAACATTATCACCTACTGCACCTTCTATTCTTTTGTAATCTTGTTCCCACCAGCAGTAGTAATAATAGAAATAATAGCTTCTCACTCTTTTTCTCCTCCTTCTCTGGCCCACTCTAAGAAGTAAGTCTTCGTCGAAACTGACTCTGATCTCAGGAGACATGAAAACTCCTTTTCTTTTGTGCAGTGGGGATCCACCTTAGACCATGCATTAGAGCCCACTTTTACTCATCGCACTTCTTACCCTGGATTTATCTGTCCTAGTCCACTTCAAGTCAGGCAAAACCAGACTCTAGACTACAAGCGCAGGAGTTGCTAAGAGTTTTAAACTGTGGATCTTCCCTGTTCCTATAATGTACTACGTTACCTTAAAGATGAAGGAAATAGAAAAAAGAAAATAAAGAAGAGCTGTACACATATCTGTCTCTGTACTTATCTAGGGCTATCATTTGTGGATCGTTTTCACATTTCTCTTACACCAGTATGATTGAGTAGATAAGCACATGTGTCTTTGGTAAGTGGCAAGAAGAAGCCCATGAGTTCTGATGACATAGATATACAAAATAATGGAAATAATTCTAGATAGGATTTTTTTTTTTCTTTACAGGAAAACTCCAGATAAATTTTCTTAGATTGATTTTTCTAGTAACCATGGTAACAGCAAAAGTAAACTGCATTCATTTTAAGGTATATTATGTAATTTGAGCTTCAAAACAATCCTGCGAAGCACTCCTAACTCCACTTTGTCAAACTGAGGTTTAGGAAAATACATTATTTTTATAAGGTGATACAACTAGATAATGTAGACCATGGGTTTAATTTCCACGTCTTCCCTTTCATAGAAACCATACTACCTTGCAAATTTCTTCCTTTGTTTATATTGAGAGTCACAGACACTTTATGAATGTTGTGAAAGAAATTTAAAAAGTAAATATTAGAGAGTACAATAAGTACTAGTTACAAACAAAATTCACTTTACTTAATTTTTGAATAGTATTGCATTTATAAAAAACCATGGAATGTAAAAAAGGTCCACAGTGTAAATTTTACTCTCACTCCATCCTCCTTTTCTGTCCCCATTGCCTCCAAAATTATCATTTTTGTTAGACTTTTAGTGTGTCCTTCCAATGTAAATACATACAAATATTCTCTACATTTGACATCAAGTCCCACTCTTCTATGACTTTTCTTTTTTACATAATATTTTATGGAGAATTCTTCATATCAGTACATAAGAAGTTTTTCCATCCTTTAATTTTTTTTCTATTGTAGCACAGTAGTTCATCGAATGAGTAAATTATAATCTACTCAACCACCCTCACTGATGGACTTTTTTTTTTTTTTCCAACCTTTTCCAATTACAAATCATGCTTATGTGTAAATCATGCTACCCTGATACAAGAAAATTGGATCATAAACTAACAAACTGATGCATTAATGTGTAAATCACTAAGATCAATACATATTAAATGAATATAAAAGTAAGTATGATCTATGAAAGAAATTTTTCAGTTTACCTTTGTTTTAGACTTTTTTGGTTGAATTATGAGGAGAAGAATTCTGAGACTTTCCAGAATTATCCAACTGTAAGTGGATCAGAAGATAGTTTCTTATGTTTCAACCATACTTCCTTATAGATCTATGCAACTGGAATAATTCATGAATGCCAATGAAAGTGTTGACAGTCAAAAAGAATACCTATGACTAACAATTGTGTCTATTTCCAAGCAGAAGTTCACTTTCCTGTTAAGAAAAAAACAAAAACAAAAACAAAAAATCCTAAACAATGAAAAAGTTTGTTACAGTTGTATTTAGTATTGGTATTTGGTCAGGGCACAGAACCATACAGATTCTGCCCTGAAACTGGATCTCCATCCTTAGGACTAAATGCACAGGCAATTGAACAATGTAAAATGACACTTCATTGCCACCTGAGCCATTGCACATCAGATCCTAAAGCATTCTTTGGATAGATTAAATTAAACCTCACAGGAGATTATTTTTCTATACTAGTGAAAGTCAAAAGTCTAGAACAAAGGGGGACTTCCCTGGTGGCGCAGTGGTTAAGAATCCGCCTACCTGTGCAGGGGACACGGTTCGATCCCTGGTCCAGGAAGATCCCACATGCCGCAGAGCAACAAAGCCCGTGCGCCACAACTACTGAGCCTGCGCTCTAGAGCCCACGGGCCACAACTACGGAAGCCCGTGCACCTAGAGCCCGTGCTCCGCAACAAGAGAAGCCACCGCAATGAGAAGCCTGCGCACCGCAACAAAGAGTAGCCCGCGTTCGCTGCAGCTAGAGAAAGCTCACAGGCAGCAACAGTGACCCAATGTAGCCAAAAATAAATAAATTAAATCAATAAATTTATTTTAAAAAAAAAGTGCCACTCTGCATTTTATTTTGTAGTTATTTAGGTAACTAGACCAGGGCAGAGTAAGAACTTTGTCACTCAGGAATCTCTAAATCCATTCCTCTCTCAGACACATTGAGAGACAGAGTCAAGTTCAATATGCCATTTTTCAGGAGATAAAATATTGCTTAGCTTCCCTGAAATAAGCATTGAAATGTATACATTTAGAAAGTTATTGCCCAATCCATCCAATTAATAAGGACTTTCAGCAAGCCACGTGAAAATAGGTAATCAGAAAGTAACACTTCCAAATATTAAATAGATATTATTTACTTTATCCCTGCTGTATTTTTCAAAGGAAAATATGACAGTTTAATATTTATGTTTACACGATTCATAAATGACAGAGTAGAGTCAAGCATAAAACCAAGGTTTTCCCCTTTGGGACCAGTGCTATGAGTGAATTGCCAACTTTCAGCGTGATGGAAGAGTGTTGATCGACCTAGGGATAAGATCCAATCAAAAGGAATTCTGTCTTATCTGGATTCAATTTTAGAAAACTTTTGGCGATTTCCCCACAGTAAGTCAGCCAGCCAAATAAACAGATCCACTGAAAAGAACTTGTAGAATATTTCTTGAAGTGGAGCGAATGATCTGCACGTCATCTACGTGGATAGAGCTGAGTAGAGTGTGTCTTCCAGAGCTGTGTGCGTGTTAATGTATAAATCTCTACAGCACTTGGATCTAACCCTGAAGGCACCTTATTATGCAAGGGCCAATAATCTGTTTGATGAGTCCTGACTGAAGAAACCTGGAATTAAATGAGAAACAAAAGCAACAGACAGTGCCAGATAGACCTTTGTAGGACTGAAATGCATTTTAATAAATTTCCTCTTGGAAGGCAAGAGCCACCCAGCCAAAAGGCCTAAGCGCAGCAGCTCTATAAAGAGCCTGAGAGTGTCAGCGAGACCGTCAGACTGGTTCTAACATTAAGAAGTGCAATTTATGTGCTACGAAAGGACAAAAATCCTGACTGAAATTCATTCTAGATCTGATGACAGTTAAGATACTCCTAGAGCTGATCGGCAGCGACTTTCTTCCACTGCTCTTAGTTAAATTAAGAAAAAAATAAGGTGATATAAGTTCGTCATATTGCCCTTTGTGAGCAAGATTTTTTTTTTTTTTTTAAGAAAAGAGTTACAATGGCAGATTTTAAACATGATGGCAATTTACCAGAAGTCAGAGATTAACTAGGAGTGTTAAACTGAACCAAGAAAACTGAGAACAGCCTTTCACCAGTGAGGAAGGCCAAGGATTAAGGACTGTAAGTGGTTGGCTAAAGCTTCAGGATAATATCATTTAAATCCTCAACAGAAAGCAAATTAAACTGAGAGAAATCCTGATTGCCAGATTTATATGGACTAAAGGATACAAAGTAAATTCAAAACTACTAAGAATTCCTATGTGATGAGAATCACAAAACGTCATCAGAGTAAATATTGAAATCTCTTCGAATAAGCAATTTCAGAGAATTTAGGGTGACAGATCCAAAACTAATTGAAAGAATTCCAGAAAAGAGGATCAGACGATCTTAAGAGCCAGGGAGACAAGCAAAATACAAAGGATAGAACATTTAAAGGGACAACATCACATTTAGCTTAATAATATGTATTTTTTTTCTTATAATTTATAGTAAACTTTGTATTCAGATGAAAATGATTCTCAATCTGCTCTATCCTTTTGCAGCTGGAAGAAAATAGCTTAATCTACCGTTCTATATTTTTCACCTACACTTTTTAAGAGAAAACACAATAGCTCTGTTTACCTTTCATTTGTTCTTATTCTTCCCATAGAGGATCTCAGCATTACATATCCCTACCATCCAATATTTTTTCATAGCTCAGTCCAAGCAGCCTATAAAATATTTTAAGTATTGCAAATAATGATCATTATTTTAAAGGCATGGAAATTACTAGTGACAGAAAACTGGATTTTTTTTTTTTCAAATGATGTCTAGTATAGAGGATCTAATCATCACCATCTGACATTTGTAGGTAGGATATACTTGGTGACCAAAATACTTGACAGATTTTCTTTTAAGTGTAAAATAAAAGCCTGGTGTTCAAAAGAGCCATGAGGACTAATGGAAATCTGACTGATTTTTTTTAGACTGGAACAAAAGAGATCTGTGAGGCTGTCACCTTTACCAGCACTTCAAGGGACACAGAAAAAGCCAGAACACTCTTAGGACAAGCTTCAGGACAAGCTAAACATATCACCCCAGGTTATCTGTACTTCAGTCAATGCTAAAAGTCAGTCCTTTAAGTTAGAATGGACGACAGTATTGCCATCCTAAGCAGGATCCAGAGAGCCTTAGCGATCAGGGCAGTGTACACCTGGCTCTCATTAATTAGGCCACAGTCATCGAGATAGGCACATCCATTACGGATCAATTAGAGAAAAGATGAGGAAATGGAGATTCAGACAGGTTTGAAGTTACTCATGCCTTGATCCCACTTGATTTCGTCAAAAAGAAGACATTTGAGGGGGCCTGCAGAATGCATGGAAGGAAAGGGTATGGTGTTGTCCAGAGGAAGGCAAAATAACCACAATAAACTCTTCTAATCTGAGATCTTCTCTGAAACTATGCAATTTAACCCCGGGTGAACTGACATAGAACCACGAGTGCACATGTGAACCTGTTCGAGGTTCTTGGCTGAGAAAAAATGTGCTTTTTTGTGGCACTTAAATTTCAAGCTGAAGCTGCTTACCAGAGGCTGACTTATTGTACATGGTCTGCAAAAATCGCCAGATGGAACAAAATGTCAGAACATGGGCATGCACGCTCACACACACACACACACATACACACACACACTCTCATCATAATGCTCAGACATGTGCATTTGAGATGGGCAAAAGAAAAAAGAATATTTTAAAAACCACCACTTGCTTTCACCCCTGTGGAAGAGAACAAGAAGGAGAAGTAAGAGAGACTGTCCTGCAACGGGCATCCCCCATCCAATGTGACTCACAGCTCTGAAATAGTAGCAATGAGAACCATACACAACTCCTCCCATGAAATCCCTTTCATCTGCAGTTTAAACCCAGATTACAGAGCGAGGCAAAGCCCAAGCAAGGGTTAAATAGCAATCCCAGCTACTCGCCAAAGGAGCACTGGGCCCAAGGAATCCAGGAGGGGACAGAAAGAAGGGGGCAGCAGGTCCTAATAGCTTCTGCTCTAAAGCCACACTATACAGCACCTCATTAGACATTCCTGTCATAATGGCAAGGACGAATCAGATCAAATTAAAACCCAAATCATCTGGAGCTTTTGTTGTTTCAGACAGAATTTACCACTGACATGCTCTCCTTTTTCCTTTCATTGTGTCCTTTAGGGCTCTATCATCCCAATAATAGCTCTCCTTACCCCTGGGGTATTTCTGTTGCTTGCAGTGACATCTACTGGTAGAAACAGAGACCTTCCCAAGCAGGCTAATTTGGCAAGTCTCAAACAGAACAAATTTGATGTGGACTTAAGGAAGGATTCCCTCTCATCCCAACCCATCCTGGACCCTGCCCCCCTCCCCCACCTTTTTTACTTTTTAGCTAATATAATACAAAGGCTAACATTAGAGAGACTCATAAGATTTCTTTATAAAGGTCCAAGAATTTGTTAATTTTGCACCATCTCTCCTTGTCATAATCTTTGCCACAAGAATGGCTACATTCTGAGCAATGTTCTGTCCTCAGCCCAGCCATTGTCATATGAATGAGCTATCATTCAATCCTATTGCGTGAGATGTTTTATTCTTACTTCCATGACATTTGTATTGTAGTGACAAAGGCTACAGCTAGAAAAGGAAATGATACAAATTCCATTCAGGCTTTATCATTTTAAATTCTTATTTTGTGCTTCTTTCATGTCTAGCTACTAAAAACTAGTTTTCCTCTTAAAAAAATAAAGAAAGAGGGAAGGAGTTGGAAAAGAAAAGGAAAAATAATGAGTTTGTGAAACTAAACCTCTGGTGTGCCCTCTTTTAATGGTTTACCTTCACGTTTAACACACCAGGATAAGTTGCTACTGGAGACATCAAAGCCAAGAAAGTGAGTCAGTGTCATTTCCCCTCACAAATCTGTGGAGGGAACAATGCTTTGTTAAAGTTACAGTGTAGTGTAGGACTTAAGTGGCACCCCAGTGCAGAATGTATTACTAAATATAGCATATCTTGTATCAAACACAACCTGAGAGCCACGAGTGACTCCTATTTTAACCATCTTCGACCCACCCCATTTCTGCTTCCTCAGTATTCTTCAACAAGTAAGACAATATTTCAAATCACTGAAAATTCCAGCTGTTCAATTACATTGCCTTTTTTTCCTCTCTTCTCAAAAGCATTTTTGGAGTTCTAGTAGGTTGGGGATGGGGAGAGGGTAAAATAGCAACGCTTTAAATTACAGCTTTTTAAAGATAAAACATGCTTTAAGAGAATACCTTTTAAATAAAAATAAAGCTAAGTGATAAAAAATGGTTTCATACGTATCACACCCATTTTCCAATATAGGTTTGTTATAAATAGGTACTTCTTCTTAAAAAATGAAATATTTCTATAAAAATTCATAAATGTTTCATGTTTAGGAATATATTCTCATAGGTACTTCCATTATCATCATGTGGCTATGGTTTGGAATACAATATTTTAGTTTCTGTAAATTTTTCTAATTTTTTTCTTTGAATACAGGGAAACACTCATTGAATGAATATGTAATACAAATGAAATATTTCTATTTAAAAATAGAAAATCTAACCATAGTGCTGTTATTTAAGAAAACAAATATCTAAGGTAAGAGATAGGTGAGAATTAATTTACAAAGAAGAAATAGAGGCACAAAGGATTCATTTCCTAATCATTAAACCTCATACTCAGTATTTCTCTTACTAATAAGTATTCCATGTGCAGAAGAAGCCATGTTTCCTAAAGTCATATTTAAGAATTAAAATTTCTCTTGTACAACATTTCAGAAAAAGGAGGCTCTGCATTTTTAGTCACATGATTAATACTATTTATAGCTGAAAGATTTTCTAGCTTCAATAATAACATGACCAGTGAAAGAGCATTTAATTGTTAAAATTAGTTCGTTTTCTCAAAACAATGATCTTAGAAATTGAACCATGATATTGAAGTGTGAAACTAGGTTGAATGCAATAACTTTAACTAAGATGCCAACAGATCAGGATAGAATATCTAAGTCAAAATTTTAAAAAACAAAATGAAATAGATATATCTTACTGTATCTTTAGTGTTAGCACACAGTGAGGGATTTGATCCTGCAATGAATTGTTGCCCGTACATCTCTATAACGTTGTATATCTCCATCTCAATTCAGTTTGAGCTTAACTTGCAGTTTCTTTTGGTTCTGGAAAACATAACAGTTAGTAGCAATTTTGTGGGTTTTTGCAGTACACACATGAAGGGGTAAATTATCATAGCATCCCAAATAAAACATTCCTATTTTCAATGTTGTATTTTGATGACTTTTCATTGCTTTTTCTTCCAAAATTATGGTTATAAAATAATCGCTCTTCAATAAGCTATTACTCTACTCAATAACTGCTAAATGTTATTTAGCTAGCCAAATGTAAAGCAAGTGTTTAACGAATAACATTAAGAAATTTTGGTATATTTAGAGAGACGAAAATTTTTAAGTAAATGTCTTACTCTGTTTTTACAACAAAGAAACTTCTTTCATTTTGTTTTTGTATCATCTGTGAAGAGAATTGTATTATTATCTTTTTTTCTGTGTGAATGGGCAAGCACTGTGTATGACTACAGATTTCACTTCTAAAACTAAAAGGTCTCATTTTTTTTTTATTTTCAGAAGTTATAAAATTTTAATATCAACATGCAGTTTCTGAAAGTAATATTCATTTATCTAGTCTATTTTATTTGGTAGAACAAGGAGTATTTTTTTTTTAATTTTTAAAACTCTATGTTATTCAGGATGCATGTTTTTCTTTAAGCATTACTCAATGTCTTTCAATCCATAGTTTTCTGTGTGTGTGTGTGTGTGTGTGTGTGTGTGTGTGTGTGTGTGTGTATTTCCTAATGTCAAAACATACTGTTCTCTATTTCAGAAAATACATAGACAGGTAAATAGATATAGATATAGACGCAGATAAGTATAAGCTTTTATAAACATCTATGTATTTTAAATTCTCACTAAAAATGTCCTAATAGTTGAACTCAATTTTTCACAATTAAAAACAAAAAACGTTGTATAGAAAATGAAACTAATATATATTTTTAATTTACCCTTTTTCACCTACATATTTTTCCATTTTTTGAGGCAAGAAGAGGAAAAACAAAAAAACGTTCTACAGAAAATGAAACTAATATGAATTTTTTGTTTACCCTTCTTCACCTACACATTCTTCCATTTTTTGAGGCAGGAAGAGGAAATCCTTTCTATTTTTGTATGACAGCATTTACCTACTTATTTATCTATCTATCTATCTATCTATTCATTTATTTTGATAACTTACTTTAACATAAAAGCAAGGTAAACAAGACCAGTGATCATTACAGCAATATTCAAGGACGGTGCTTTGTGATGCAGCACAGCATAAGAAAATGGAAAATCTGCCTCCCTCAGGCACTAACAACCATCTGCAAGACTAGAAGTCAGTATTTCTGTCACAAGACTGCAAAAGCAATACCCACACTTCCCAAACCATTGTATGGCATGTCAGCCATATAGTATTTTCAATCTTGGTGGGCACGAACACCCGATAGTTCATCAGAGAAGCTGTATTAAACATACTGCTATGTATTTGGAACATTGTGCAATACCAAATGCCTGACCTGTTAATGAAGGCAGGATTAATGGAGTGCTCTAATTTACAGGAGCAAAAAGACAATAATGTTGCTTCTTTTTCATAAGTAATAGTTTCCTAGGTAATATTTCTCTGACAGGCGTAAAGTAGCATTACATGCTGGAATAAGCTTAATAAATGTTCTATCATGACAGGGATCAGCATCATCTTTCCCCTCACCGGGTCTGAGAAATTCAGAGCACCTACCAATAAGGCGTGAGTGGCTTGGTGCATGCACGAAACATGTGGTTTGGGTTAAGATTTCCCTGAATCACACAGACAAAAGAAAAAAAAAAAAAAAAAGAAAGAAAGAAAGAAAAGAGAAGAAAAAACTATAAATCAATTCCATCAAAGAGCAGTCTGAATTCAGTTTCTGAACTTTGTCACTAATATCATTTCTGTCTTCTAAGTAAAGAGTTAAGTTTCTCAAGGTAGTTAGGGAAAGATGAACAGGATATACAGTACATATTATAATTTTAAAACAATTGAATAAATTGTGCATTTGTTCAAAAGGCGAGAAAGAATACTTCGAATGCATCTATTGAAGTTCATCAGATAAAAACAATACAATGAAAAATGAATACTCTCATGCTATTCTCAGTGAAATGATACTTGAAATTATTTTATTATTGCATTGTTGCTCTGACTTACTAACTGGATGATAAGATATAAAGGAGAAAAATGAGAAAAAAAATTGAAGAATCAGGGTGGAAAATGTGGAACACATCAGTGGAATCAGAGAGGGAATTAAAAAGTTAAAATAAGGGAAAGCTGAGAAAGAACCAAATAGGAAGTCAGGGGAAAAAATATATCCATAAGGGAAAACACACATAAGAAGAATCCATAGAAAAGGAGACAGAGAAGCAACAGAGGAATAAGAAGAGAAATAAAATTTTAAATTCAAGTTAGAAAGACCCAAGTGAAGAAAGATAAGAACTGAGAAGCAAATATTAAAAACAAAAGAAAATAGGCATATTAACAGACTGCTAGGGGAACAAAGAGACTTGGAAGAGTCCATAGTGGCATGGGCCTGGAGGATGCCCTGAGAAAAAAAGAAAGAAGAAAGTATAATAATAGGGAGAAAATATGGAGAGAGACACAAAGAAAAGACAGACAAAGAACAGAAGACAGAGAGATGGTTAAGAATAAATAAGAGGCAGAAACAAAACAAAGGTTAAGAAGAAAAAAAAAATCCATCAACTCTATTTATATAATCTTGTTATAAGAAAGAACTCATTTGCATGTTCATGATATTTTTTGTGACATAACAGCAAAAGTCTGATTTCTGTAAAACTTTTTGGAAGTCTGTTCTGAGTTCAGATTTGGAATATAAAAGTATAAACCTTCTAAGGTTTTACTACATTGGCTTTATATAGTTCAATTGAAAAGATTCATTCTTTTTGAAACAAAAAGCTTTGTATTGCCATTTAAAATTGCCAAATGCCATGAAACAATTTTTGAAACATAACTTGGAGTGAATGTAGGTGATATTTGGGTTGTGGTTTTATTTGATACTATTGTCAATAAGGAATTGGTCCTTTCACAGGCTAAAATAAATTCAGAACTATGAATTTTAATGAAATATCAATAAGTGAGCAAGTCTCGTAATTTGGTTTTGACAAGACTCTCCAAAGATTAAACAAACCAAAAGTATACTGTAGGAAATAATATTCCTTTTAAAGTTTAAGTAAAAGTTGAATCATTTCAATATGTGTGGAAGATATATAATGCATGTGTATATATAATGTATATGTATGTGTACGTGTACACACATACAGACATATTGTAAACAATTTTTCATTTTATGTTTAAAGGTTACTTGTTGGTATAATCATTCAAGCCTACTTTTTCCAATGGAAATTAAAGTTATCTTTTATGAAATTATAAAGAAATAAATACTTGAACTAAGAACAATTGTGCAACTGTATTACCTCTTTATAAATAAAATGGAGAAATATGAGCAAAATGATAATTTGGGTGGATTTTTAGCTATATCAAAACAAAGATACTGATAAATAGTCAGCCTAGAATGATATTTCTGCTTCCAGCTGGGAGGTGTTAGAGGGGAGTAAATAATTGAAATATCTTCATCAATTTCATATGTTTAACATGAAGAAAAGGTGTAATTAAATACAACAAATACCTTACTTCAGGCCTTCATCATCTCTTATCCAAATTATAAAATGGTTTCTCAATCATTAGTTTTCCCCACTAAACACACACTTCATTCGGTACTCTAATCTGTATAAAACATCCTGAAAGCCTAAATAATGTCTCCATAACCTAAAATTCTTTTTAGCTTACTATCGTCTACAGGTAAATATAAACTATTTCTTTACTTATTTATTTAGTCACTGAAGCCCCTCCCCCCTCTGGACTCTTCTATCCTGCAACCTCATTCCCTCTAGATCAATAGCCATGGACCCTAAGCCACACTCCTTTTAAACTTCCCTTTCTACCTTTGTTCACGCTCCATCCTCTGACTAGCTGCTCCTTCACTCACCATACTTTTTGGGTAACTACCTTATACCTTTTACTCTGGGCTCAGTCCAAACCTTCTCAAACACTCAAAGGCAGGTCAGGCTTTGTTGCGGCCTTTGAGATATAAAGTGAACATCTAACTTTAGCTCTTTACATGGATATGCATGTGAGTTCCACTGGGCATGACTCTGTCTTAATTTTCTTTGCAACTTCTATATCTAGAGAATTACCTGGAATATATTAGCTGACACATAGTACATGTTCAATAAATATATACATATTGAGTTGATTAATAAAGAACTGAAATAGAGTATGTGTAAAACAGTCTTTATTTTACTAGCTAATTGTACATGTAAAGGATGGGAAAGAACAGTCTTCAGAGAAAGTTAAATAAAAAAGAACTTAGGATCATTAGTTGACCATAAGTTCAAAAGGTGTCAACGACTTATTTAGCTTATTTAAAAAGTGACTATTCTAGGGTGACCTGCAAAGACATCCAATGGTCAGAGTATGATAAGTGATAACTTTGTTTCACATTGTACAAGTCAGATCACTTCTAGAATATTTTATTCAAGTGATTGACACCACATTGACATGGACAAACTAAAGTCCCATCAGATGCATGTTATCTGTGACTGGTGAGGAAATGCTTTATTACAGAGTTTAAGGAATGTTGGAAGGATTTAGGGAAGTTTAGTTGGAAGAAAAGACTCTTAAAATGTGTGAATAATTTATATATGGATAAAATAATGTCTTTTCTCTGTATGACTCTAGGGAGCAGAATTAGGACAAATGACTAGTTGCTATAGCTAAAACCCTCCAAGTAAATTAAAGAGAGAAAAATAACTTTCATTCAGTGATACGCCAGGAATTTTCACCTACTTGATGAGATCATCTTAAAAGGGAGTATTCATTTGGTTGTTTTATCTGTTAGAGAGAATTTCAAATTGAAAGGGATGGAGAACCTATGATGGGAGAGTGAAAGGCTTTTCTATAGCAAATAGAAAAGGAAAAACATCTGCTCCTTGTAAAAAATTGTTAATGTAAGTAAGATTATTCAACAGCTATGGCTGTGTCATGTTTGATATTTATCAAATAAAAATTTTAAACTAGACAACACAAATATCCAAATAACTAAAACTAAAACTAGAAATTCAAATGTTGCAAGCTAGAATTTAAGGAAAAGAGAGAGAAGGAGAGAGATGAGAGATAAACTCTAGGACAGTAGA
The DNA here is from genome assembly GCF_009873245.2 of Balaenoptera musculus. Classification (NCBI taxonomy): domain Eukaryota; kingdom Metazoa; phylum Chordata; class Mammalia; order Artiodactyla; family Balaenopteridae; genus Balaenoptera; species Balaenoptera musculus. The sequence continues at coordinate 58,885,490 of NC_045801.1, read as the reverse complement.
GAGCTGATCTGTGTGTTCACTGCTGTGTACCCAGAACCTATGAGGGTCCTCACACATTTAGAAGTGTAATCAGATTTGTCAAATGGATATTGAAAAAAAAAAAAAAAAGATCAGATAATTACTTGTTAAAGGAATAATAAAGAAATATCAATCATTATTTGGAGCATTGGAAAAACTGAAAATGTCACTTAAGGTCCTAAAATTCTTTAGATATCCAGCCCTTTCATTTGAAAAACAGAATTTATTAACTACGGTAAGTGATTAAACCTGCAGAACAAATAGTTGCAAAATTAGAGTGTGTGTATATACATACCCACACACACATTTATATATATGTATATGTATATGTGTATATATATATATATATATATATATATATATTTCAAACTGGCTATAAGAGAATCTATTAAAACAAAGCTGAAGAAAAAATAACGAAAAACATTTCCAAAGGACACCATCTTTTCTGAGACTATTTCAGAAACACACTGCAGGGGGGGAGCAAAGGTATCAATTTTAGATATTATATGTGAATTTAAATGTTTGGTTCCTGAGCCAAGCCATTGTAGCATGTATCAGTATTTTCTATTTTACTGTCAACAGCCCTCAAAACATAGAATAAACGGAAGACAAAAGATAGTGTAAGCATTTTGAGATTTGTGAAGTTTGTTGAATAATTTGGCACTCTCAAAACATTAAAGAAAATGGCTTCAATGAAATATATATGGATATACACAAAACTACTTCTTGTAAACTCATACTTTTCCATCAAATGAATACCATTCCAAAGAAACAGTGATTGTAATCATAATCATAAAACCATGATCATTTCTGGTATCAAAACACTGCTATTATAGCTTCTTAATATATAAAAAAATAAGTTTGAAAGACTCTTTACAGAAACACTCAATTTTAAATAATGTCCATAATAAAATTCTAATTTACTGAATATGACACAGCATTGACCAGTACTCCCCTCTCCCTTCCCCCTGCTTAATTTCAGGTTATAGATCTTAAAGAAAGATAAAGGAGGAAAGAAAGAATCAGAAGAAACTCATAGCGCTGACAGTTTGTTGGTAACATTTTAGGTTATTTATACAATAGCTTATATGCAATATTTTAACGGTACAGGGTATAAAGGCTTTCCACTTAAAGCGTCATATATAGGAATGCAAATGGAGGTTACATAAGTTTACAGTGGAGAAAGTCATCATCAGTCATCAGCTTCTGATTCCTTGTACTGTGTAAAAATGTATTCTTTCTCATTTCTGCAGTATAAGCAAATTAAAATTAACTTTCAAATGCATTCAAGTACAGAAAATCTCCTGTTAGTGATGTATGGGTGGCACATACCTCCTGTAAACAAAGATAAAGAAACATTCTACAAGGATAACATAATTCAAGATTCCTTTTGGAACTAAATGAGTTTGCCACAATTTGAATCACAGCCTGAGTAATTTCTACTGTCAAATTAGAAGAATTGAAACACACCGATCATTTACATCATCACCGAGTTCTTACAAAAGAACAGACATGGTCCATTGGAGGGAACAATAGTTACTTGAACATTATAATTGGGCAGGAAACAGCTTTGATTTCTGAAACTATAGTCACTGTCTACTAAAACTTTCACTGCAGTTACATTTGAGCACTAACAAGAAAAATCTTGAAGAACAGAACATAAAACTTTAATCTGTAGACTTTCACATCAAGTTTATGAAAACTATCTGTATCTGTAATGAATAGAATACTAGAAAAACAGGTTCCTGTTAATTTCTAACTGTGTTTGAGCTACTGTGAGTCTCCTGTGGGTAAGGAAAATTAATTTCATGTGAAATTATTTTGACCTAAATTTTTAAAGCAGAAACAGACCTGAAATGCTTTAAAGTAAGTGGAAAGGAATTCAAAATGGCACCTCGAAGATAAGTATTGAAATTTCATGTGTCCTCTAAAATAGTTAGCCTCTGCAGGCTATATCTGCATTACATTAAAATCTAATAAGCCTTTAGTTTTCATACTTCTTTGTCTGAATCAACTTATTTTTTTATTTATTAAAAAAGTGTGAGACTAGTTGGAAGCGAGCCCTTTTGCCCATTTACTAATAAGGTACACTTACTTTGAAGTATCCTAATTAATTATCTGTCCTATTCAAACACAAATGTGTCTGCTATAGGAGAAATTCAATATTATACAAGGCCAATAAGTCAGAAAATTTTCAAATGTTCATGGAAGATAAAAACTATAGGACTCTCTTCAAAGGGCTCTGAAAAATAGGCCCCAACCTTAGTACAAATGGAAAATAAGGAATCATTTCTAAAATTAATTATAGAGTACCCCTATTGAGCAGTTATCCTTTTTCAAGTTCTGTGACAAGTAAATCCACAGTGCAACTCTGCCCTCTGGTAACCAAAATATTCCCATGCAGTTTTCATTGTGAAGCTCAGATCCATAGATAAGGAACTGGAGTTTCCATGGAGTTGAATTTTAAACTTTCTATATATGAAAATATCCTGAACAGTTGTCCTGTTTAGGAAAGGCTCATTTTTATATCCTAAAAAAATAGCTTAGAATATTACACTGGTTGAAATAATTAAATTCTAAGGTTAGAAGGGATTTTTGACACCTTGGAATCCTGCTTTTCCAGTTCAACTGCACAAAGGCCAACAAAGAAGGGATATTTTATATTTTAGTGACTATCGGTGGTGTCTGCCCCAAAATAATTCAATGTGTGATTATTTATTATAATCCAGAGATTTCATAAGAATAATCTATGTTTAGAAGTAGCTTGAGATATGGGCAAAGATCCCTCTATTTTCATGATTCTAACATTAGACATATCAGAAACCAAAGAAATCATAAAAGCAGCTCTCTCTTCTCTGACCAATTTTACCCAAGTCTCAGTGTTTTCCCCTGGCTAAAAAGTGAATCCTGTTAAGCCCTGTTAAACACAAAGATTTAGCTACCACTATTCATCATTAACTGTCCCCTAGTCAACATTCTTCTACTGGAAGCCATCCCAAATTCCCGTATTTCAATATTCTCGTGTGGAGGAATTTATTGATCCTCCTCCAATTGATTGATTTTATACTGCCACATGTCCAACTTCTTTACATGTAGCTTTTATTTATTCATTCAACATATGTTTATTGTTTGCTGCACAAGGTGCCAAAGATCGAAAAACTTATAAACCATAGTCCCAGCCCAGGAGAGCTCAGTCTAGGGCTGGGCAACAGTAGCCACTAGCCTCGTGGAGCTATTTCAATTTAAATTATTTAAAATTAAACAACATGAAAAATTCAGTTCCTTAATCATACTAGTCACATTTCAAGTGCTCAGTGGTCACAAGCGGCTTGTTGCTACCACGCTAGTGCAGATTATAGGGCTTTTTCAGCATTGTAGAAAGTTTTATTGGACAGCTCTGGTCTAAAGGAGGAAAGTAATTAATAAATGTGCACTCTGATAAACACTGTCTTAAAGATGTGTTCAAAGTGTTAGGAGAGATAATGCAGTTACCAAACATTTCACTGCACGGCCTCTGACTAAAATTGTCTGGACAGTGCTGAATGTGAGAATGCCTTTATCCTAATGTAATTTACCATCTTATCATTTTCAGTTTGGAGAATGAGTCCTAGCTATCTTATAAAACCTTTTGGTAATGCCAGACATTAAGAGAGGTGAGAATGATCTCCATAATGTTTAGCCTGCTTCATCAAGATGTGTATAAGGTACGTGGAAACAGGATCTTGAAATCTTGAAATCATGATTTTAAAATCCAACTCATTTGTCTACTCAAAAGTTCTATATGATGCGGGAATATGGTGAATGAATGAGTGACTGGATGAGAATTTAGAAAAGGTGGTGCTGTGGTAGGTAGAGTTTGGGCATTGGAACTAGAAGGGACTGAATTTCAATGTAAGTTTGGCTATTTATTGCCTGGTATCTTTTATTTCTTGTATATTACAAGCCTAGAAAATCCATCTTTTTCCTCTTGAATGGATCACATCGGTTCTAAGATAGCTGTCATAACCCAAATACATACACAAGTCAAGAAGATGACAAAAGGATGAAGTGAAACCAGAAAGCAGAAGTGCAGATATGATGATAACGAGCAGCAACTGACACTAGAGTATAATGTGGGGGGCACTGGGCCTGCGAGCTGTGACAACCTGCAGGGGGCGTGCTCTTTGTAGAGACCATCATCTTTTACTTCTAGCTGATTGTTGCTTTGTAGGGAAGTGGGTTCTGTGTTGTGAGAGCGTCTATTTAAAGAAGCTGAAAATCTGATTTTCTATGTAAACCTTCTAATTTTATATGTGGGCGACTATTTCAGTATTTTAAACAACCTGCCAGAGACAACAATGTGAAGACTAACAAAAACGTGCTTCTTGGCAAGACTAAGGCCTCAACCTTTCAATTCGCAAGCTTGTGTCTAGAGCTTGAGTTTATTCCTTATGAAGGCAGCCCCTTCCGCGTTGGAACTAATTTTTGCTAAAAATAAAACAACAAAAAAGGTAATTTAAATATCAAGATCCTCTTCTGGAACCTACCCAAATTTTAATTCTAGAAAAATGTTGAATTTCACTGAAAGTAGGGCCGGTGATGTTAGGGGAAGTGTCCTGTGCAAAATCTGCCTGAGCTTTCTCTTGGAAAAGGAAGAAATGAGGAGAAAACCATGACGGAAGGCTGTCGGAGGGACAATCCAATATGGCAGTGCTTTCCCATGTAGACTCTAGGGCGGCTACAGGGCCCTTCCTGGTCCCTGGTTTGGTTTCCTGTCCATCATTAGGGGCACATTATGATTTCATGCTAACACTGTTTCTTCTGCTGTAAGTAATGGTATATAATAAACTATATTATGTACAAATATCCTTGATGTAGACAGATTTAATTCGTTCTTCTTTAAAAGATATTTGATTTTTACATTAATTTAGGATGTTCAATAACTATATGAATTTACTAACTTGTCATTTAACAAATATGTCCAACATTTTCAAGAAATGTAGAGGACCTCAGTTAAAACATTTGATTGAAAATGTGTCACCAAATTATGCTTTAAATTTCAAAATTGCACTAAGTAAAATCGTGGTATTATCCATATTGCTTATTATCTGGAAGACTGTAGCATTTGAACTTATAAACAATTAGCATGATACTTTTGAAATGCTCTTTAACATTTTAGCCATGATTTGTTCCAGGCTATGATGTATGACCAATACAGCGTTTCATACTTAAAAATTCTATTTTTATTTTTTGTTGCCATTACTTGTCTCATTATTAACATTTATCATTTTTATAGTTGTTATTTCCTTAATAAAAAGGACCATATTTAGTTGATGCCACAGCTCTTTCTCCCGTCGGGAAACACAGAACAGAGAGCTTAAAATGATTTAATTTTCTCAGAATCCCAAGAAAGGTAACCTTATATGTTTTCATGTTGATAGCGGAAAGGTGTTACAGAGAAAAAGGTAACTGAAATTTTTTGACTAGTAACTTTGTGTGCATCATATGCACAAGACTTTATACACAAATTCTCACCCCTGGAATTCTAATGAGAAACCTCGGTCACATCCTATAGACATGTTAGTGTAGAAGTGGGCCTAAAATGGGCTGGCCTAATGATATGTGGTAGAGTCACAGGTTAAATTGGTTCCCCAGTCTAACAAGGAAAATGAGGGAAGAACAGTGTGTGTGAAGAGAGAGAAAGAAAAAAAAAGCAGGTTCCCTGAGCTAATTTTCTAGCCATCAGTCAGCCTATTGTTCCTACTAAAAGAGATTGAAAGAGAGAGATTGAGAGTTATTATAATAAATATAAAGTAGCTTTAGCTACAGGAAATTACACTTGGAAGGTCAAGGGGGAGAATCAGAGAGAGGAATGATGAAGGACAGAATGGGAGCAGAAAGATGCAGGGTCAGGATTTTGAAGGAAGAAGGAACATCACCCACGTCAATAACTGCTATCAATGTGTTACACGGTACATTAAAATAGGCAGGTTCCTAAAGGACAATTTGATCTCTATTTTATTTTTGATTTCACATTCCAAGTACATATGTATTTTAAGTTTGTGTGTGTGTTTGTTTGTGTATATGCCCAGATTTAGTATCAATAGATTAACAGTAGCTATGTGCTTTATGAGGAAACTTTTCTTTTTTAAAAAACATTTTCTTTGGATGTGTACTAAATTAATATGGAATAACAGAGAGTCAGTATTATTAGACTAATTTACTATGTATCTTTATCTGCCACAATTCCATGCCGTGTGTATCGGGCAAGTACGTACAAGTGGATTGTAATTTGCCAGTCATTGTTTTTTTACTCTATATTGATTGCCTATAGAGCATGTAACATCTTTGAACAGAAGGACTCTTCTGTTGATGTACTTATCTTGTTCATCAAATGTTTAAGGTCTCAGCAACAAGAATACCCTGGCAGATTCTGCCATTAAGTTAGCAAATCAAAAATCAAACAAAATGTTTGTTGGATAGGTTGGGGCTTAGCGATGTTGATTGGGGAAGATGGAATATTGTAGAAATTCAGAAAGAAAACCTGTCTCTACACAAAGATAAAATGTGGGGGGAAAAGGGCCCTACACAAAGAAAAGAAACTGAAAAAAATAGACTTATTTAAAGCCTAGGTCAACTTCCCTGACCATTTCTTTCTCCTTTGTCATCTTTTTAAATTTCTAGAGCTCTAAAACTTCCCCAAGCATGGGGAAGCATAAAGATTTAACCAAACTTTCATATTTATTTTAAAAACAATCTTTTTATGAATTTTTCATTGTGCAATTGCAAAGGCAATCAAATCAATAACAGTAGTGCAATGCACCGGGTGGAATCATTAACCAACTTTAAAACAAGAAGAAAACAGTAAGAATTTCACATTTCTATAAATTATGTATCTTGGGTACGCCCACTCTGCTTTTAGATCAACTAGAACAGTTGACTCCCCTCTCCCTTGAATGGAGTGTGGTCCTTACTATGAGTTCTTTTCCCACTTTGTATTGGAGAAAAATAGATACGATTTTGTCATGCTAAAAAAATGAACAAATTTCAGAAATCTGTACTGACTCTAACAGATTTATATTTTGTATTTGCCATATACCTACATGTGCATTTATAAATGTAATTGGTATTCTGGTCATACAACAGCTTATGAGACTGATGCAGAAATCATACCAGTATGTTCAGATTTTGCCTTCTTCTTTCTATCTAAATGCCCAGATATAATATTTCTACCCTCTTTTATACAGCTAGTATTTATATCCATCTGTGCATTTAGTAGATGTTTAAATTAAATCTCTATTTTAGATTCCAGAAAAATTAGCAGTTCTTCTATTTTAAAATAAAATAAAATTCACAAATTTGTGCACACAGGTATCAGTTCTAGACATCATACACATATTTCTGCAAATATGTTTTTAATGAAAATTTTACTCAGTTGAGAGATCATGGATCAAATTAGTAACACAAAACAACCAGTACCTGAGATATAGGGGGAAGTATATATAATGGTCAGGAAACATTTATTTCCTGTTGCCATATTTGGAGTCATTTGACAATTTTAAGGTATGGGTAGGTCTGTGAGAAATCCAAATTAATTTCAATCACACAAGTGTTGAGTGAGCATAAATTATGTTCCAGGCACTGTAATAAGTACTAATGATAGAATGGTGATTAATAGCATTCTGTCTTACAAAAGGATGACCCTGTATAATCAGATATGGTCCTAAAATGTATTAGTAACAAATCATGATGACCCAGGAAGCATTCTATGCTTTTAAAAACAACTATAGAACTAGTTGGCCTTACTCCCCATCTTGAAACTCAGGAATCCATCCCATACAACAGTGAATATTTCTAAAAGCACCCCTTAAACTTTCCTTCCTAGGAATCTCCCATATGACATAATTACTGATTGGATAAATTTCAACTTTTCATCCTAGCATTTCATCGAAAACCTCAACAGACAAAACTTAACTATTTTTTAAATGTCTCAGGTTAGAATCACCACTTCCTTAGGATCTGTGTCTCAGTTTAATGCTTCCCTTTTTCATTCTCTTTGACCCCACTCCAGAATCCTTTATGCTTTGTATCCAAACTTAAAGCCTTTTACTTTAATACCTTACCAGTACTTGGCAGATGGATTCTAGATACTTGCTGAATGAATGGTTTGTATCCTGAAATCATTGTTAATAAATTGTTGTCCAACAGTGATTGTCTCTTCTCTGAATGTCAACAGAACTTGAGCATGTACCATATGATATAATATCTAATTTCTTATTGCTTTCAGATCCTCTGTTTTGTCTTTCTCCCCAACTCCATCAAATATGTCTCAAGGTTAGCAAATTTGCTTTCTATCAATAGTTTTTGTAATCTCATTAGAGCTGGATATATTGTTAGTGCTCTATAAATATATGTTTATTGGTTTATTAAGATTGTATTCCTGGAAAAGTTTAAATGAAAATATTTTTTTGCCAAAAGGGTAAAAGCAGACACAATAGATTTGAGTTCAAATTCTAATTTTATTTTTCATTAACTTGGAAAATGTCTTAACCACTGTATGCCTCACTTTTTTTATATGTAACAATGGGGATAATACCCCCTTCATTCCATTGATGATATGAATCATATGATATAATGAACATAAAATCCTCACCAGAGCGACTAACACATAGAAAGGGCTCAATAAATAGTAGTTACCTAGTAAATATGTGTATTTTTCCATTAAATATTTATTGATTGCCAACCATATTTCAGATACCATGCTGGTATTTTTCAAACATATTTTGTGGAACACCAGCACCTTCAAAGAGAGGATACAGAAACTGGCATATCAAAAAGAAAAAAAATAAAAAGAAATATAAACAAATTGTAGATACATGGAAAATATTAACTCCCATTTCTCTGAATCACAGTTGTAAAGGAAGCAGACCAACTATAGTATGTGGACCATAGTTTGGCTATTGAAGGGATATGCTGACAGTGAAATAAAACTGCAAAGTTTCATTTCCTGGAAGTTGTTAAGTACTGAACACAATCTATGTGTCTGCAACAGATAAAGGTGAAGCCTCATCTGAAGGTAGTAGCCATGGGAAAGTAGCCTCTTAGACAACATTTCAAACATGCAAATCCCGAAAGACCTTTATTCCAACAAATGAGATGCATGATTTTCCATAAACTTAATTCCTTCTATAAAATTTGTGCCATCTATGAGTTAAAAAACATGTAATATATACTTGCATAATTCATGAGATTTGTTTTTCTCCTCTTTGGATCAAATGTTTATCAGATCTTCAATGTCACATTCATAATACAGTAAGATATAAATTAGGTAGGCTAAACGTTGTTAGTGAAATATTCAAAACCTTGAAGTAGGGCTATTTCCAAATGTGACACTTATATCAACCTAGCTGAAATAACCAGTTCCAGACTCAGGTCTTTTTGATGACCTATTCCCCCTAAAAGTTTTGTGGTGGTAGTAGCCAATAGCTCTGTTCTTCATTATGATTGTCTCAGCTTACTGCCCTGAAGAGATGAGGGATACAAGAGGTGCTAATCCATGAAGCAAAAATTCCCAGTGATTTATACCAGAACTAAAGGAATAGCTTCTCCCCTACCCCACTAGATTCTCTGTAAGTAGTTTCCTTGGTAAAGTACAGCCCATATGTAGACAGGGAAATATGCTAGTAGATACAAGGGCAATCCTACAAATGTTCTCTTAGTATGGTTTGGATAGTACCAACTAGGGTAAAGGAACTCTGCTTTCGTTTGTGTGTTTGTTTGTTCATTCATGTAAGAGATCAATATTTTGGATGGTGCCATGGGGGGCAAACGAGTAAGTGATACAGCCGTAATTACTCAGACATAATCATTAACCACCACATTGTGACACCAATAGGAAAGGCTATAGTTTACCTTCAGAATTTTACATTTAAACAATGCCTGGTTGCAGAGAAAAAGTTATGAGAAATAGTTTTGCCACTTCCTAGAAGGGTCTACAACTACTGAATTATCTAATAGGTCTTTATATCTTAATTTGAAAAGTGTTGACCAACATTCTTTCTCATCCATCCTAACCGCCACCTACACCTTTCCCTCACTACCAAAAATTAAAATGTGGTATCTTTTGTCTACCTTCAAGGAAACTCCATACAAAATCCAGGACAGTGGCCCTGGCTTTGAGGAAAAAGAAAACATGTTCAAATACCGGTCTTTCTGTCCTGATCTTCTCTCTTTCTGTAGTTAGTGAAAACAGTATAACGGTATTTACGAGGTTCCTCACAGCATGCTGCTCTTCTGCAGCAGGGCACACAAATATTTTGTTTTTCTGTGCAACAGTGCAACCTAGTGGATGATGAAAAGAGCCCCGTCCTTCAGAACCAGCTAAGATAGGCACTGAGAGCTCTTCAACAGATTTTGTTATCTGAAAGTCCCTTCCAAACTCCCCTGATGCATTTCACTTTTTATAGTGGTAAAAAGAGATAAATCCCATATTTTGGGGATTAAGATGGAAATACAACTGATCCCATGATCTATTTAGAAAAAAAAATCTATTAAGTTTAACTGAATACTAAAGTGATGTTTTGGAGATGTGGTGTCTTTTCTAAGATCTTAATTTTAAAATACTGAATATACTATTCACAATAAAAAATAAGCACAATTGCTGTATCATTGACTTAACTATCTTTATATTAACCCCTGCCTGCCTGTTCTAGTCTAGTAGTAACTATGTGAGTGTGAGTGTGTGTATGTGTGTACAATATAATCTACATCCCAAAACACAGTGTGAGACCATATATATATATATATAGAGAGAGAGAGAGAGAGAGAGAGAGAGAAATAGACATTACATACATGTAGGCATATATATTACACATACAAACATAATAATATAATTTGCTCATTAAGTGGCAATTTAGAACAGAAAGCTTATTTTAGTGCCTACATAAATTAAAATCAATGTCCCTGAATAAGAAGATGAGGTCTTCATGTAGCTTACTTATTTTTTTAAACCACTCAGTATTCCATTTCAGGATCATTTCTAAAAGCTAAATACTTAATAATTTTTCTTTCGTGTTGATTTGCTTGCATTCTTGCTTCTGTTAAACCATTAAACAAGCTCATTTTATCACTAAGTTTCTTTTTAATCCACTAAACTTTAAGTGGGTTTTCAAATACATATTTAAAATTAAAACATGTAAATGTGGAAGATGTAGCTATACAGAGAAAGGGAAAATGACCTTCTGAGAAGCTGTGCATAAAAATTTAACAATTTTCCTTTCAAAGAACATGGTGGAGGATACGTTATTCACTTTTTTTGTTTATAGGATGTGCTAGGTTAAGAATTAAATGTAATTTAGTGAGACAATAAAATCTTCTCAACTACTATGCTGTTGTGTTAGGGATGGATTTGGGGATGATTAAATGAGTAAATCACACAGATCTGAAACATTTTTTCTCCTTTCTTTCTTCCCTTTTTTTTTTTTTTTTTAACACCTCCTTAGATGGCATCTTGATCGTGCTTGCACTGTGAACACAAAAGGCCTACAGGTCAGACCTGAAATTATAGCTAAACTTCAACTCCTGAGGTACACAGGCTGTTTATATCGATGAAAATTTATGATCTCTATACCCTAAATCCCTGGCCTCTCTTTTACATTGACTTCTTTACTATTTGCTGCTTTATTTTATGGTGATCCCTTGCCCTCTATAAATATATCACGGTTACTTAACCCCAGATCCCACCCCCAGCCTTCAGGACTTCAGAAAGGATCTATTTGTTACTTATTCTGCTACTGGGTGTTTCATAATCCTCCACATTAGCAGCTATTATTTTATAGCAGTTAACATTTTCCAAATTTTCATCATCTCTTGACTGTTAGCCCTCTAACTGCTTAATAACTCCAGTCTCAGAACTGCTGTTTAGAGATTATGCTGAAGTAGAATTTTTTTTTCCTTAAGCTCGTACAATGATTGAAGTATTTTCTATTAAATATTTATCTGTGGAAAAATGAATAAATTCAACTGTAAAAATTACATTTAGGCAAGCTTAATTGCCTTGTGTTACTTTATGTAAAATTTATAAAAACCTGACCTAATCTTAAAAACATGCCACTGAGTAATTAAAGTTTTCTATGGGTTAGATTCTAATAATTATCTTGTTTTGACTGAACTCCTTATTAGAATCCAAAAAATAAAGCTGGAAAATAATAAGGGATTATAGATTTGTAAAAGCTATTGTCTGATGTTAAAATTGTTAGAAAATATGAGTCAGTATTATGCAAATTCTGACCTAATCCCAGCAGCATTCTGGTAGGTAATTGTATTTTTTCTTTAAAGGAGGACAGACCCTACAATAATTATGCCTTGTTAGTGTCCACATAGCTACATTTTTGATTTATGTATTTTTCTGGGAGTTGACAGATAAGCAAGAAAAATTGACATATTATAAACTAATAAAAATAAATAATATCAGAATCTTCCTAGCAGCAGTCTACATTGGGAAGTTAAATCAATGCATTAATCACACAAATTTTTTGAGCAAAACATAGTTTGTACAAAATTTTTTTAATGACATAGATCAAATATACCTGAGTATTCAAATTGCTCTGTGTGTCTGTGCATGCATGTGTGATCTAAGGTAAATCATACACAGTATATCAAAGCCATTTTTGTTTTATTTCCTTCTCCGATAGTCTTAGGAAGTCAAGACAATAGTGATCTTTGCCTACAGATTCCTATATGTAATATTCCTGCGTGATTTAGTATTTCCAGGTTTTCTCCAAAGAATATTCCTTAATTGAAATTTGGTTAGTCCACCCTTTTTAGTGTTTCATTAAAATTATTATTACTTAGAAATCTGCTGTTTGAAAGCTTTATATTATATTCTATTAAATACCAGAAAAAATAAAATTTTCAAGCTATGACAACAGCTAGCGCTAAGAGTCATATTCTAAGATAGGCTGGATGAATTGACAAAAGAAATATGGCTTCCATGGAGCCTAAGGTTTAGTAGAAACTAGCAATCAACACTGTATATAGCATAGATGACAAAAACTAATGAGTTGTAAATGCCATTCTTTCCTTCCAAGTTTGTGTACTTTACAAGCTCATGTTTTGTTGGTATATGCTTAGTTTCCTTTAAATATAACCTGCAACATTGTAAAGCAATTATACTCCAGTAAAGATGTTGAAAAATATATATATAACCTGCATTTGCAAACAAATGCTTCAGGAGCAATCTAATACCATTGATTGATTGATTGATGGATTATTACTATTTTTCTGTTCTTCAAATAAAACTAAAAGTATTTATTTTATATTAGAATTTCAATACTTTTCTACTGTTGGATTCAGTTAGATTTCATAATCAAGGTGGATAATCAGTTTTTAGAAATATAATGAAAGACAGATAATTTTTCCCACTATTTGGATATGACTAACATAATCCCAGAAAACATTACATCCTTCAGCAGGGGATGGAAAAAGTCCATGTGATATTCCCCAGTACTGTGCTTATCAACCTGGAAAATGAATCTTCTCAGACATGTATAAATCCTAAAATTTAACAAGCCCAACCTGTGGTTAACAGATTCTCTAAACAACGAAGCCTAGCTGTTGATGGCCTACAGATTCTTTTCCTCTTAATAAACAATTCTACACAGTCATGCTCAAGGCAACAGCTCAGTAGCTAGGAAGTTATATTAGACCACAATAAAGGTATTCTAAAAATACCTCTAATTAGACAGGGTGCATCCATATAATCAAAGTCCTCAAAAACTTTCCTTTTTACACATTGCTCTTTTATAAGTGTAACATCTTCTATAAAATCTTTTCTGAAATATGTAGCTAAGAGACAGTCTACAAATCAGCCAAGACAGGTAGACCATTAAAGCATTAATTTTTATACAAATCATCATATACTAATTAGTACCAGGGTTATAGAAATCAGATCCAAATAATTTAACTGGAACCTCAGGAGAAGACTACCATTCATCTCCTATCTCAAGAAAACAGCTCCCAGTGATTATACTAAACCAGGTAAGAGATATAACCAAGAAATCTCCTAAGAACATTTACAGCCTGAAACATGTGTCATTGTTGCAACACCCAGCTCCAGAAAATTCTGAATTGGACAGAACTATGGAAAAATCACAATGTTTATTATACACACATACATATATTAGGTTATATACACATATAATATATATGGTAGATTTGTACACATATATGGCATGTTATGCATATATGTGTGTATATGTGTGATAAGTCTGAATATAAATATATATTTAAGGACCTGTGATAGGTTTGAAAATAGGAAAAATACTACAAAATATATATATTAAGTTTCTAGTAAGTTTCATTTTAAAATTTTTATTTAATTAAATACAATTATTTAAATAAATATTTAATTAAATATTTAATTCACATTAAATAGTTAATTCTTAATTTTTAAATCTACCATAGGGCCTTAAATACTGATTTTACTATCAAAGGTTAGCTCTGGCTGAATGATTTTTTTGTGTGTTCATGTGCACATTTACCACTAGGTAATTTCTAAACACAAGCATATGTTTCTAGCATTGATAGAAGTGGTACGTTTTTCCTAAGCTTGGAACACTCTTTCTTCAGCAATGGAGAGAAAGAATTTTGTGTGATTATAGGTTTGAGAGTATAGGTGTTTGTGTGTTCATGTATTTAATGATGAATACACACAAAGAAACTTATCATTGGGTAATAATTTGTGTATGTATACTTAGCTGTATTTCTGAGCACCTGCTCTGAATCAAGCACTTTATATCATTTTTTCATTTGATAGCCCCAAATAATATTCAAATAGGTGTTAATATCCCCATTTTACAGAAGATGAGGCTGATTATCAAGAAACTGAATAACTTCCTCAGGACTCAAAGCAAGAATTTCAACCCATTTCTGTTATACTTAAATAGCATATCAATTAGAGTTCTTTGGATTGAAAGCACTAGATATTGTCTCTGCCTAAATTAAGCAAACGGTGATTTTAAAAAGGAAGTCAAGTTCTCACATAATGGACTAAAACTTGGAACATAGGGGTAAAAAGACTTAGAAGCAAGAACTTACACAGTGGTCTCATGGATAAAACAGAAATTATTGCTACTGCTTGGAAAGAGTCAAACTCCAAACATCTTCAGCCTCTCATTCTCTCTAATCAAATTTTAAGTTCCGAGAAGGGAGTCTCCAATTTACCTACTTTGTCTTTCATGTCCTCTCCTTGTTGATGCCCCTAATTACGACTGACTACAAGATACTGAAATGAGAAAAGGTAGTTCTAGTAATAGGAAATTAGATTGACAAAGGAATGAAAATGAAGGATGGGCAGCCAAAAAGAAAAAGGAAAACACTAACCAAAGCAGCACAAAGACAAAGATAATAAATACCTATAGTCTATGAGATCAGACTTGTGTGCAGGAAGATGGCTCTACTTTGTGCAATCCAGCCATTGTGAGTGCTGGTTGTGACTTCCTAACTGCAGAAAGAATTTCATTCAAAATAAAACAAATATATTAGAATCTCCACCATTATTTTTGTTGTTTTAAATATTTATTGAATGAATCATGAATAGAAACAGTAACAATAATAACCAAAAAGAGGTTACGAAAAAGATTGTGTAATAGAGCTAAAATATAGGAAGACATGCCTCTGGATTATAATCAACAAATAATAAAACATACATCTAGTACTTTAAAGATTTGACCTCCCATACCTGAGGACAGCTGAATTAGGAAGACTTGGTCATTTAAATATTTGGCAAATGTTCTATATTTAAATAAATGTGTCTCAACTTGTTATCTGTGCAGGATGTCTCCTATTTTCCCCTCCAGGTTTGCTCTGCACCATCTCCAATGTTCTCCCTGGTTCCCAAATTCATCTCATCAGAATTGCGTCTTATTTGCATTCTTAAGACACTTGATTTAAATATTACAACTTTTGTCTTCTATTGGGATTTATTTTCCCTGATGAATCCGTTGTATTTGTCATCCACATTCTGTACTAATCTCTTAGAAAACAGAAAATGTATTCTTTTCCTCTGAACATATTCTTGTGTCTGGTACAAGTTTAGTAGAGGATAAACCTTTTAGAAAAGTTCAAACTTTTTGCTTCACTGGAATTTCGTAGGAGAGTCTACAATGTCACAAAAACTGCCTGGGGTTAGACACTCGTGTTCACAATGAAATCCTCTTAATATACCTGCCCAAGTCTCCCATGCTTAATGCTAGCCCATTTTCTCTTACTAGAGTGTCAATATGGAGTGAAAACAAATTTTCACCATATTTCATAATCAGCTTTTGAGTCTCTTCACTTAAAGAGGAGAAGGAGCCTCATAAACAAGAAATTTCAAACAACCACCAAAATATTGGCAACAACTAAATCAGTCAGAGCCTTAGTGAACAAAGAAGTTTCACGTTGTAATTTGAAAAAAATCACAAATATTAGAAAAAAAGACTGTGACAGTAAATACGTCTGTATCTTTAATAAAGCCCAGGGAAAGATTACAAAGTCAAAAGAGTAATTTCAATGATATGCTATTTGTGCTTTGAAATGGAACAAATCAGAAGTCAATAAAGGCTATGAAATAGGGAGATGTTTTCAGCTTTGTCTGCCTTAGAAAGGTATTTTGTGCGTGCAACTTTAAAAAGTCCTTTATTTTTTAGAAAAATTCTAGGAAGAGCGTAGTTTAAGAACTATTTACTGGAAGTCCAAATCCCAAAATACCTAGCTTCATTTAAGAAATCTCTATAATAAATCTATGGAAAGGAATGTAATACAATGGGATTCAAGTTTCATTCCCATCACTTATTGGCTGTGTGAAGTCACTTACATTTTCTGAATTTCAGTCTGCTCATCCACAAAATTAGATTAATAATAGTGACCTTACAGGATGACTGTGAAAGTTAAAATACATAAAATGACTGAAAATACTGGGCCAGCACTGTTTGGTAGGGTAACCAACAACTAGCCACATGAGACTATTGAGCATTTGAAATGTAACTAGTCAGAATTGAGTTGTGCTGTAAGTGTGAAATATACATCAGATTTCAAAAACTTAGTATGAAAAAATGTAAACTATGTCACTAATAAATAAACTTTGAAATGATAATATATTAGAAATATATTATTAAAATTAATTTTTCCTTTTTCATTTTCACTTTTTAAAATAGAACTAACAGAAAATTTTAAAGTACCTACATGGATTACCTTATAGTTCTAAAGGACAGCACCAATCTAAATGGATGCCTGGTATATAATAAGTGCTTAGAAATAGTTTAATTAATATCAATAATGTTGGCAGTTGCACCAGATTTTCATTAATTCCATGTTTTCTTTAATATCACGTCCTTATTCTAAGTTCTGTGAATTCTTCTGAAGACCAATGAAGATGTACTATGGAGAAATTTTGTTCTGTTGAAAAAGTTTAGAAACAAAGGAGCTTTGATTGGCAGAGCCATGTGCATCTCAGCAAAAGAAGTCTATTTTGATACTTTTAGGGAATAAGGGGAGAAAATTTAAAAAGATAAAATAAAGACATAAGGGTATCCACTAAAAGTTAAAATCAATAACTTATTTGAAGATTTTGTGCCATATTTATTTTGTAGACTTATTACAATAATCAATTAGAAAACCCTGATAATCACTGAAATATTTGAAGTAAGCAACACTTATGAGTATATTCTTGCATGTTCTGAAAAAACAAAAACCAAAAAACTTCTTGAACATTAAAAAAAAAAAGGTGTGTAATGTTAGATAAGAACATTCTAAACTGAAGGCATAATTATTTATGGAATACAAATCAAACCTAAAAGCTGTTTATCTGTCTGTATTGTATATATGGCACATTGTTCTTTTTATTTACTATTTTCTACAAGACTGCTGAAACAGTTTATCCATATGCCTTTTACATCCCTTACTGTTTTTAGCCTGGTGTTTTAGTAAGCTATATCATGTTATAGCTTCCCTCTTGACTCTAAGCTCTCAGGTAAGGATAGGTATTCATTGCATCTTGTAGCTGCTACTGAACTTAATACCGAACCATAAGAATTAGAGGTATTCACAAAAAATGTATTATGTGAGTACATGAATTATTTTGTTCTAACCTAAAATAATTTCTATCTCATTAAATCTTCAAATTTATTAATAATCCTGAATGTGATAACTGGGCGTGAAATCTTACAAATAGAATATAATTCTAAATCACTGATGATATATCAATATCAACCAAATATAAAATTCCCAAAAGCTCTAGTTCACTTGATACCAGAATCAAGAGCTGGAAGTGTAATTACCATTCAGGGTTAAGCTATGTTTTGTTACATTGTTTTCCTTTTCTACTTCTTCACTTCCCAAAGAAGTTGACTTACGCATTACTTAGGGTTGTAAGGTTTTTCCTATTTTAACTCAACTCGGTTTTTCCATTTCCAGGATATCCTTATATATTACCTAATCTTCAGGAGAGATTTCATTAGGTTATATTTTTGATGTGCATTGTGCAAGTGCAGTATTTGTACTGTAGTATTCATTCTAAAATACATATTCACGTGACAGCCCATAATATCCTTGAAACAGCCATTACAGTCTGTCAAATAAATAATGCGCATTTTAAAGATGGTCTTTATGTGGGATGACTCTCCTGCATTTTCATGAGGCAGATTTTTCTTTTATTCTCGAAGAAAGAAAAGCACACAAAGGAAAATGAACATGCAGAAAAATATGTTAAGGTAAAAGTGACACAAACCAGAAAATTCAAGCGTCCTTTAGTTTCTTGTTCTTTCTACTGCTCCACCATTTTCCCCATAACATTTTATGAGGAAAAAAAGACTTACGGAGCTTACAGCACTTTCTGTAATCTTCTATATGTGGATATTTGGAAATAAAAATAAGTCATTTTGTGTGTTTTGTAATGTTAATCGTAGTTTGCATTTAAAAGGTGACTTTTCCCTTCAAAACTGTAGTTTACTTGGCATATGTACCTATTAAAAGAACTGACATCACGGCAGAGTTAGTAAGTTGTATTCTTGTTATTATAAAATGGTAGATTCTTCTCTCTCTTGTCTATGTCAAGTATACATCTGTGCACACTGATTTTCCAAGAAAGTTACCTCAACTCATAGGGGAAAAATGTTTAACACTCTTTCATGCTTTGATCTCTTATTGGTGGCTATAATGGCTTCTGGGAAAATAAGAAAAATGGAAAACAACATTTATTGCATGCCTGCTTTGTGCCATGCACCATGCTATACGCTTTTTGTGTATTTTCAAATGTGACCCTCAAGACAGCTCTACAAGGTGGTTATAATTATTATCAATATATGGGGAATTAAATAAATAATTTGTAGAAAGTGCTGATAGGCGTGTCTAACTTCATAGCTTAAACTCAAATGAAAGAAAATAAGAATATAATGTTTACCTCAGCCCTGTTGATGTTGTATTATTACAATTTTTATATATGAGATGGAGGATTACTTTCATACACATATTTGATAGCACGGTCGAATGACATATTATTTTTCTCATAAAATGCCTTTATTGTATTACAATTATCCTTTGCTATTCAAAATTTTTCAGAGACTTGGATAATAGTTCTTATCAGAGAAAACCACTGATGAAACCAGGAAAGATTTACTTAGGCTTCTATATGACAATTATAGTCCTTTTACATTTATAAACTAGCTGTCTTCCTACAATCTAACATATTCTCCCAAATCAACACAAAAGAAATAGTAAGAATTATCCAGTAAATGGCTGAGGTTTCACATTACTTTTTAAAAAGTAATTTATTGGATATCAAGTCTAACCTTTATGAGAAATATGCAACAGTGGAATGTTATGTAGAACCCAAGTATACTGTGGACCTCAACAGCATAAAAAGCTAAAAGATTTAGATGAAAATCAAGATTGTTCACACCCAGAACATTGTGACAACTGAAAGATTTGTTAACTGCTTAATCTGTTAAAAATCATTATCCATCACAATCAGTATGGCAACAGCCAAAGTGGTAACCACTGGCCACATACCACCATTTATATTTAAATTAAAGTTAGTAAAAATTAAATAAAATTTAAAAATCAGTTCCTCAGTCACATTAGCCACATTTCAAGTACTCAAGAGCTACCTATAGCTAGTGGCTACCATACTGGACAGCACAGATTATTGAACATTTCCATCATCACAGAAAGTTCTACTGGGCGATGTTGCTATTGTTAATTAACAAGGCCAGTGATAATTCCCTTAGACATCTATAAGTGAGTCCACTAGTTTTAAGACACTATTGCGTTTTCTTCAAAAGCATATATTAAATTTATACTATGTGAAAGGGACTGAACTATACACTCAAAATTAGTGTACAAATACAAATTTTGGATGCATAAGGCAATTGCACCAATAGAAACACTCTAATTTCTTTAACTGCTTTGATATTCGTGATCAACAATGTTAAATAGAAATTTGTAAATGACTTTATCAATTCCAAATTAGCTTCATTCTTTGTCAATTGCTTACCTTCCCCATGCAACCATCTGAATTGTTGCATATTCATATACAAAAGCTGAAGAGAATAGAATTAAAGAATATCAATGAATAAAAATTCAATAAACTTCCTTTCCTGCCTACATTTTTTTTTTTATTTTAAGTATGTATTGCTGTTTGGAAGATGGAAAACTCTGATGTTCATTTAAAGCAGATAATATTTTTGCCTTTATCCCAGTTTCAGTGGAACAATTGGAGCTAGTAATCATTATCAGGAGATTGAGATGGTAGCTTTAATAAATAAATGTGATAATCACAATATATTTAGATAATAGTAATTGACAGGCTCATTAGACAGTGAGTTACTTGAGGCAAGATACCATGTATTAATTCATTGATTGATACATTCATCCATCCATTTACTTATTAAGTCAAATATGTTTTGAATATCAAAAATGTACCAGCCACAGATACTCTATACAATACAAGTAGAGCAGTAAACAAGAAGCACATCTTTATCCTAAAGATCTCACATTCTAGTGGAAAAGAAGCATAATAAACAAATAAATAAAAATAATGTCAGATATTGAGAAGTGTCACAAAGGTAGAGTGGGTGGGGAAGGAAACATTAGAGAAAATAATCAGACAATCCCTTACTGAGGAGGAGAAATTTGAACAAAAACCAGTTGATGAGGAAGGGTCAATGGAAAATAAGTGTTATAGTGCAAATCAAGGAACTGAACAACCAAACAGTGCACATATAATGTTATGTTAAAATACAAAAAATATCTATGACTTCTTTTAAAATGTAAAACTTTTTTTCCTAAAAATAAAATGTGTAATTTAAAAATTATATTAAAATGATAAAGATCTTAAAACCTTTTATAGTATAAAGAGACTATGACAAGCTAAAGAGGAGGAAATGGGCATTCCCAATACATTTAAAATAATTTTTGAAGTTTAAGAACTAAAACAATAATATAACTGACATAAAGTACAGGAAAATCTCCCAGATTCTGAGTATCTATTGCTTCCTCCCAGTAACTCCCATTCTCTCTCTACATCAGATTAGGAGGTGCTGATTAGGAGATATCGAAAGATATTAGTCTTGTAAACAATAGGTTCAAAAACGCCAAACATAGGGTAAAATAGCATTCTTGTCCTTTTCTTCCCTTCTAAATGGGATGTAAACATCAGCAGCATGACACTGATGATGGAGGAAATGAATGTTCCCATAAAACCAAAGCATGAATCCTGTCTTATTATGTGCTTGAGTACATTATCTAGGATCATTATTTTAATGACAGAAGTAGAATAAAACTAATATATATTCCAAAAACACATTTTGCAAAGATTGAAATACTGTCATTAATGGGTTTTCTATATTAACGTTTCTTGTCCTCATGACAAGGTAGAAATATTAGAATTGACTTGCTGGAACATATAAAGATCCTAGCTAAGTCTACTTAAGACCCTTTGTGGTCTTGTACAAGCTACTGGTTCATAATCCACTTCTAATATCAAAGTCATAAACAATATGCACAATCACCCCATCTCTATTCTGGTTCAGTGGTCAAATATCAAGTATCAATACTAGTGCTATGTGTAAATGGGCAGATGTCATAAGCAATATTAAGATACACACAGGTTTAGCCCTTATCCGTTTTATATTTTATTTTTTTAAATTCTTATAAAGTTAATATAAATTCTGTGTGATAAAAACTTAGGATTAGAAAGGATGTAAAGTTTGTTTACATTAATGTGAAAGCTATGACTTTATAGTTAATCTAGATAGAAAGTTTTCAGGTGTTGGGGAAATCATATACACCAGTTTCTAGAAAATATGACCTAAAACTGTTTCCTTATACAATTTTGAAATGTGCAAAACCAAAAGGTAGTCAAATTAATAAAATGTTTTGAGAAATTCTAAATAGTGCTTATTCTCTCTAGACATCTGACCATTTAAACAGCTATACCAAAATTTAGAATCCATAGCTTCAGCTTGAGAAGATATGGTGATGTATCTACTTTAAGTGCTTTTGCTTAAAATTTGTTATAATGTAATTATATTAAATTATTTCAGAAAAGAAAGCATCATGACTTTAAGTATATAAGAAGCCAGAAGTTGAGATCCATGTTTAAGAATGCACCTTCATATAACATTGAAATGCTGGGTATCTGCTTATGTCATGTAAATATATTTTGCAGTTCATTGTCTGGCTCCTGTTATGTTTACAGCAGCCCGAGAAGAGTTAACCAATAAATTAATATAATAGAATTATGTCTAGTCAGAGGTTTGTTCTGCATGTGTGTGACTGGCATCATTTTTCTCAGAATAGATTTTAATTCTAAAAAGTGATGCATTGTTTTGGTCCTAAGACTTTATTTTCTAGACAGGAAAAAAGGACAGTGGTTCTTTATTCAACTACTATAATTGATTTTAAATTAATAGTGACCGTTTCTCAAGGATCTCCAAGAGATAAACATGGTAAGCTATCAAGTTATAATCAATTTGGTAATAAATAAAAAGTCTTTGGTATTAAATTAACCTATAACAGCATTTAAATGATATAATAAAATAAGCCCTTCAAATTAGTTTATCTATCATACATGACTAATATGTTTCCAATTCTGTAACTAATTATTTACATGTATAATGTATAACATGATATTTTAAGGACCAAATATCATATTGTATTAGGATGAATAGTATTTACTGATGAGTAGACAAACAGTATTATATTTTAGTGGGTTAAACATTTGCACTTCAACAAATATAATCACTGGATTTGGATTTAGGGAGATATTTAGTTGTAAAATATACCTTCAAGAAATGTTTATCCTTGGAAAGAATATTGAACTAAGATCACGACGCTTGGGTTTTAATTTTTTGGCTCTGTCACTAGTAACTCTGTGAGCTTGAGGAATTAAGTTCAATTTAATTCATCATCACTTCATTAAATATTTATGGAGCTACCTCTTTTGTGTAAGGATGGGGAGACCAAAACATATCTGAATGCAGAGGGGAGGAATCCAGTAGAGAACAAAAGGCTAAAGATGCTAGTAAGGGGAATAACTGATGTAATAAGAGTCTGAGACAGGGATCATAAGATAAAGAGCACGAATCTAGGGGTTAGTCTCAGTAAAGAAAAGGAGCGGAACTTCCTAAGAGATAAGAGCTCAAAAGGAAATGTAAAGTAAAGATAAAAGAGAGATTTTGAGGTAGAGAGAAGCCTGAATGGGGACTCTCACATCAGATTGATTTTTGTCTCAGTACAGAAGGTGTTGAAGTCATCTGTTGAGGTCAAGTGCCACTTGGGATATCGAAGTAGTGAAGAAGTTTGAGATGGTTACAGTAAAGAATGCAATAAAGAGGGAAATGAGGTGTTAAAAATTGCCAAGAAGCACTAAGGGCTGGGCATCAAACATGATTTGGTGTTAGTTGCAATCAACAGAGTCTCACAGCCCTCTCTATAAAATCTAAAGTCAAAAGCAATGTATAAAGCATGGGACCGTCAGAAATTCCCAATTCTAGATATTGAAAACACGAAATGAGGGAAGGCCAAAAGAATGGATGGCAATTTGCAGTTTGTTTGTGATTTGTAAGTATTTAGTTTAGTAGTGGAATTATTGAAATGACAAATTACAATGTCAAAGCTAAGGAGAAAAATAAAATTTGAACTAGGAAATTGGCCTGAGAATATTAAAAGTGTTTATGGAAATATGCTTCATGGTAAAAAAGAAAAAATAGTAGATGAGGTTCAATTCATAGGAAATTTAAATACCCAGTGTTTGGTCACAGTGAAATTTCAAAATTAAAAGAAGCTTTATGAACAGAAGTACTTGGTTTAGAGCAGCATTTCTCAACTTAACATCCAAAGCAGCTCTCCAGCTCCATAACAACGTTGGTTCCCAGAGCCTGCCACAGACCTAGTGAGTCAGAATTACAGCGGTGGGAACAGAACATTTTTATGGTTAAAAAGAAGATACAAGAAATTCTGATGCATAATCAAGTTGGGTATTGCTGGTCTAACTTTCTTCAAACTTGCAATTAAAAAAAAAGTAAGAATAAGAATCCCACTTACACAGTACGTATTGTAGTCAATTGGAACAAAAACTGGTAAAACAAACAAAAACAAAAAAAACATTTTGAAAGACTCTCTCAAGTTGAACTAGGCAGGATTGGAAAGTCAGGAAGTTTGCACTGATGGTACAGTTTCGCTTTTCCACATGGCTTCCCTTTAATCATGCCACCACCCTTTATTTATTTATTTATTCAATTTATCTTCAGGGCTTTTTATTTGTTGTTGCAATTGACAAAAGCCACCTGTACTTACATTAAGCAAAGGGGAAGGTTGTATTAATAGGTTTGCCTAACTGAAGTCTGAACAAAATGTAGTTTGACCTTTGCAAGTTGGTGGAATCAGTAGGCCAACAGTATACTCCAATTCTCAGGAGAGCTCCACCTCCCGTGCCTGCTCTGTTCTTTTGTCTCTTTTTGTAGATCAGCTTCATCTGCCACCCAATCAGAGTGAGGAAGCATGGTTGCTTAGAGCTCCTGGGTTTATATATTATGCACTCAGCTATTTGGAGAGAAGAACCAATTTTAAAAAATCGACTTCATTTTTTAGAGCAGTTTCAGGTTCACAGCAAAATTGAAAGGAAGGGATAGAGATTTCCCACATACCACCTGAATAACCAATTTTTATGCTTCCTAATTATAGATGTCTTCCCAAGTTTAGTCGTTTGTGCTTTTTTGGGGTCATGGGAATGGTAACATAAAAAATGATGGCTAGATACCCCATTCTGAATGAGGGGAGCAGTTGTGGGAGGCTAACATGCACCCAGTAGCAACCTGGAAAGGCCTCTGTCAAAAGCTAACACATACAGCTCTAGAATATGATAAAAGAAGAATATAATTACAGTTCAGTTGAATAACTACTCTATGATGTTTATACTGTCTAGCATATTGTTTATTCCTGTGCAATTATATGATGTGCTGTTAGTTATAGCAAAGGAGTTAATATATGTATTTGAATTTATAGTTCTATTTTATTTAGCATTCACTATTTTTTGTTGTTGTTTTTTCTCTTTCTCTTTATTTTTCTCTCCCCTTTCTCCAACTAAATAATTTTGAGAAGCAAAGATTTACCGCTGTCTAGTGAATACAACCATTCAGAGGAAAAAAACATATGAGAAGGCAAAACGTTTATACACTACATTGTATATTAAAATAAAATGACCTCAGGACTTATTTACTTCTAATTTATTTCTCTTTTATACACAAATTTAATAGATCTTTCCAAACTCAGGGCAGAATTGGTGGTTAGGTTTGGTTATTGCTGCCACAGTCAGGACCATGGCAATAATAAGACACAAGAGAGCCTGACGAAAAAGAGACAGAAGCAAATAGAATGTGGACAAAAATCTCCCAAATCTCAATAAGATCCCAGTGCATTACTGTGCTATAACACAATACAATTATTATTAATCATCATTTATTTTGTCCCTTAAGTATTCTAAACACTTTAAATGTATTATCCCATAATATCCTACTTTATGTTGTAGGGCACTATCATTAGTTCTACTTTACAGTAAATGAAAACACAGAGTTTAAGTAACCTAAAAAGGTCACACTAAGTAAGTGGGTACCTGCAAGATTTGAACCCAGAAAGACTGCCTCTAAATACTTTTTTTTTTTTAATTTTTATTGGGGTATAATTGCTTTACAATGGTGTGTTAGTCTCTGCTTTATAACAAAGTGAATCAGCTATACTAAACACTATTTTTAACAACTACACCAAGGGCATTCACTTTGATGATCTAAATTGGTCAAGAAAATATAATATTAAAACCATAGACCTAAATGTAAAACAAAAACTATAAAACTTCTAGAAAATCTTGGGTTTGGCAATGACATTTTATATATAACACCAAAAGCACAATGTAAGAAAGAATGAATTGATAAGGTTGACTTCATTAAAGTTAAATGTTCCTGCTCTGCAAAAGACGCTCTTCAAAGAATGGAAACACAAGCAACAGACTGCGAGAGAAAATCTTAGCAAAACTCATTTCTGATAAAGCATCATATATAAAATTGTTCAAATTCAACAATAAGAAAACAAAGAACCCAATTCAAAAGTGGTCAAAAGATCCAAACAAAGACCTCAATATCTAAAACACTGACAACACTGGGGACTTCCCTGGCGGTCCAGTGGTTAAGACTCCGAGCTTCCACCACAGCAGGAACAGGTTTGATCCCTGGTTGGGGTATAAGATCCCACATGCCGTGCAGCACGGCCTAAGTAAATAAATAAAACACTGAGAACACCAAATGCTGACAAGGATGTGGAGCAACAGGAACTCTCATTCACTGCTGGTGAAAATGCAAAATGGCACAGCCACATTGGAAACAGTTTGGTAATTTTTTACAAAGCTAAACATATGCTTTCCATGCAATCTAGCAATTGTACATCTTGGTATTTACTCACATGAGTATGACCACACAAAAACCTGCATAAGGATATTGATAGCAGCTTTATTCATAATTGCCAAAACATGGAAGTAACCATGAAATATTTCAGTAATAGGTGAATGGATAAACAAAATGTAGTGTATCAATACAATAGAATATTATACAGTACTAAAAGATATAAGCTAACAAGCCATGAAAAGGCATGAAGCACATTTAATGCATATTGCTAAGTGAAAGAAGACAATTGGAAATGATACATACCGAGCTTCAAGATGGCGGAAGAGTAAGACGTGGAGATCACCTTCCTCCCCACAAATATATCAGAAATACATCTACGTGTGGAACAACTCCTACAGAACACCTACTGAATGCTGGAAGAAGACCTCAGACCTCCCAAAAGGCAAGAAACTCCCCACGTACCTGGTAGGGCAAAAGAAAAAGGAAAAAAACAGAGACAAAAGAATAGGGACGGGACCCGCACCAGTGGGAGGGAGCTGTGAAGGAGGAAAGGTTTCCACACACTAGGAAGCCCCTTCGCGGGCGGAGACGGCGGGTGGCGGAGGGGGGAAGCTTCGGAGCCACGGAGGAGAGCGCAGCCACAGGGGCGCGGAGGGCAAAGCGGAGAGATTCCCGCACAGAGGCTCGGTGCCGAGTAGCACTCACCAGCCCGAGAGGCTTGTCTGCTCACCCACCGGGGCAGGCGGGGCTGGGAGCTGAGGCTCGGGCTTCGGTCGGATCGCAGGGAGAGGACTGGGGTTGGCGGCGTGAACACAGCCTGAAGGGGTTAGCGCACCACAGCTGGCTGGGAGGGAGTCCGGGAAAAAGTCTGCAGCTGCCGAAGAGGCAAGAGACTTTTTCTTGCCTCTTTGTTTCCTGGTGCGCGAGGAGAGGGGATTCAGAGCGCCGCCTAAACGAACTCCAGAGACGGGCGCGAGCCACGGCTATCAGCACGGATCCCAGAGACGGGCATGAGATGCTAAGGCTGCTGCTGCCGCCACCAAGAAGCCTGTGTGCGAGCACAGGTCACTATCCACACCGCCCCTCCCGGGAGCCTGTGCAGCCCGCCACTGCCAGGGGCCCGTGATCCAGGGACAACTTCCCCGGGAGAACGCACGGCGCGCCTCAGGCTGGTGCAACGTCACGCCGGCCTCTGCCGCCGCAGGCTCACCCCGCCTCCTCTGTACCGCTCCCTCCCCCCGGCCTGAGTGAGCCAGAGCCCGCAAAGCAGCTGCTCCTTTAACCCCGTCCTGTCTGAGCGAAGAACAGATGCCCTCAGGCGACCTACACACAGAGGCGGGTCCAAATCCAAAGTTGAACCCCGGGAGCTGTGTGAACAAAGAAGAGAAAGGGAAATCTCTCCCAGCAGCCTCAGGAGCAGCGGATTAAAGCTCCACAATCAACTTGATGTACCTGCATCTGTGGAATACCTGAATAGACAACGAATGATCCCAAATGGAGGAGGTGGACTTTGGGAGCAACGATATATATTTTTTTTCCCCTTTTTCTCTTTTTGTGAGCATGTATGTGTATGATTCTGTGTGTGAATTTGTCTGTATAGCTTTGCTTTTACCATTTGTCCTAGGGTTCTGTCTGTCCTTTTTTTTTTTTTACTATAGTTTTTAGCACTTGTTATCATTGGTGGATTTGTTTTTTGGTTTGGTTGCTCTCTTCTTTCTTTCTTTCATTCTTTTTTTTTTTAATTACTTTAAAAAATTTTTTAATAATTATTTTTTATTTTAATAATTTATTTTACTTTATTTTATTTTATTTTATCATCTTCTTTCTTTCTTTTTTTTCTCCCTTTTACTCTGAGCCCTGGGGATGACAGGCTTTTGGTACTCCAGCCAGGCATCAAGGCTGTGCCTCTGAGGTGGCAGAGCCAAGTTCAGGACACTGGTCCACAAGAGACCTCCCAGCTTCACGTAATATCAAATGGTGAAAATCTCTCAGAGATCTCCATGTCAAAGCCAAGATCCAGCTCCAATAAATGACGAGCAAGCTACAGTGCTGGACACATTATGCCATACAACTAGCAAGACAGGAACACAACCCCATCCATTAGCAGAGAGGCTGCCTAAAATCATAAAAAGGCCACAGACACCCCAAAACACACAACATGACGTGGAACTGCCCACCAGAAAGACAAGATCCAGCCTCATCCACCAGAACAAAGGCACTACTACCCTCCACCAGGAAGCCTACACAACCCACTGAACCAACCTTAGCCACTATGGACAGACACCAAAAACAATAGGAAATACAAACCTGCAGCCCGTGAAAATAAAACCCCAAACATAGTAAGTTAAGCAAAATGAGAAGACAGAGAAACACACAGCAGATGGAGGAACAAGGCAAAAACCCACCAGGCCTAACAAATGAAGAGGAAATAGGCAGTCTACCTGAAAAAGAATTCACAATAATGATAGTAAAGGTGATCCAAAATCTTGGAAATAGAATGGAGAAAATACAAGAAACATTTAACAAGGACTTAGAAGAACAAAAGAGCAAACAAACAGTGATGAACAACACAATAAATGAAATTAAAAATTCTCTAGAAGGGATCAATAGCAGAATAACTGAGGCAGAAGAACGGATAAGTGACCAGGAAGATAAAATAGTGGAAATAACTACTGCAGAGCAGAATAAAGAGAAAAGAATTGAGGACAGTCTCAGAGACCTCTGGGACAACATTAAATGCACCAACATTCGAATTATAGGGGTCCCAGAAGAAGAAGAGAAAAAGAAAGGGAATGAGAAAATACTTGAAGAGATTATAGTTGAAAACTTACCTAATATGGGAAAGGAAATAGTTAATCAAGTTCAGGAAGCACAGAGAATCCCATACAGGATAAATCCAAGGAAAAACACGCCAAGACACATATTAATCAAACTATCAAAAATTAAATACAAAGAAAAAATATTAAAAGCAGCAAGGGAAAAACAACAAATAACACAGAAGGGAATCCCCATAAGGTTAACAGCTGATCTTTGAGCAGAAACTCTGCAAGCCGGAAGGGAGTGGCAGGACATATTTAAAGTGATGAAGGAGAAAAACCTACAACCAAGATTACTCTACCCAGCAAGGATCTCATTCAGATTTGACAGAGAAATTAAAACCTTTACAGACAAGCAAAAGCTAAGAGAATTCAGCACCACCAAACCAGCTCTACAACAAATGCTAAAGGAACTTCTCTAAGTGCGAAACACAAGAGAAGAAAAGTACCTACAATAACAAACCCAAAACAATTAAGAAAATGGTCATATGAACATACATATTGATAATTACCTTAAATGTAAATGGATTAAATGCTCCAACCAAAAGACACAGACTGGCTGAATGGATACAAAAACAAGACCCGTATATATGCTGTCTACAAGAGACCCACTTCAGACCTAGGGACACATACAGACTGAAAGTGAGGGGTTGGAAAAAGGTATTCCATGCAAATGGAAATCAAAAGAAAGCTGGAGTAGCAATTCTCATTTCAGACAAAATAGACTTTAAAACAAAGACTATTACAAGAGACAAAGAAGGACACTACATAATGATCAAGGGATCAATCCAAGAAGAAGATATAACAATTGTAAATATTTATGCACCCAACATAGGAGCACCTCAATACATAAGGCAAATACTAACAGCCATAAAAGGGGAAATCAACAGTAACACTATCATAGTAGGGGACTTTAACACCCCACTTTCACCAATGGACAGATCATCCAAAATGAAAATAAATAAGGAAACACTGGCTTTAAATGATACATTAAACAAGATGGACTTAATTGATATTTATAGGACATTGCATCCAAAAACAACACAGTACACATTCTTCTCAAGTGCTCATGGAACATTCTCCAGGATAGATCATGTCTTGGGTCACAAATCAAGCCTTGATAAATTTAAGAAAATTGAAATCATATCAAGTATCTTTTCTGACCACAACACTATGAGATTAGATATCAATGACAGGAAAAAATCTGTGAAAAATACAAACACATGGAGGCTAAACAATACACTACTTAATAACCAAGAGATCACTGAAGAAACCAAAGAGGAAATTAAAAAATGCCTAGAAACAAAAGACAATGAAAACACG
The DNA here is from genome assembly GCF_009873245.2 of Balaenoptera musculus. Classification (NCBI taxonomy): domain Eukaryota; kingdom Metazoa; phylum Chordata; class Mammalia; order Artiodactyla; family Balaenopteridae; genus Balaenoptera; species Balaenoptera musculus. The sequence goes on along the minus strand of NC_045801.1, from coordinate 58,854,424 downwards.
ATGATCCAAAACCTATGGGATGCAGCAAAAGCAGTTCTAAAATGGAAGTTTATAGCAATACAATCCTACTTTAAGAAACAAGAAATATCTCAATTAAACTACCTAACCTTACACCTAAAGCAATTAGAGAAAGAAGAACAAAAAAACCCCAAAGTTAGCATAAGGAGAGAAATTATAAAGGTCAGATCAAAAATAAATGAAAAATTATTCAAGAAACGTTAGCAAAGATCAATAAAACTAAAAGCTGGTTCTTTGAGAAGATAAACAAAATTGATAAACCATTAGCCAGACTCAACAAGAAAAAAAAGGAGAAGACTCAAATAAATAAATTTAAAATGAAAAAGGAGAAGTAACAACTGACACTGCC